>NW_019737409.1:32022-33864 GCF_002891405.2 Cryptotermes secundus
TAGTGTGTTGCATTAAGGAATATATGTATTGCGAACACAAAGGCAGAATTTTCATTTCCTTGAAAGAGTCTCTACATGAATCTCTTTTCTTTAATCCCATCATAATCCTTATAATTTTCTTTTGGATCATAAAAAGTTTCGTCATGTATGAAGAATTGCCCCAGAAGATAATTCCATATGTCATCACAGAATGTATATAAGCAAAATAAATCATTCTTAAGCTACTTAATGATATCATAGGCTTAACTGATCTCATGAGAAAGCAAGACGAACTCAATTTTGTAACCAGGTAATCAATATGATACTTCCAACACAGCCTATTATCAATATTTAGGCCTAAAAATTTAATACACTCTAAGTTAGTTGGTAAATTTTGATCAATATTATTATGCATATTATGATCCTCATAGTTCATTAAAGTGAAATGGAGAGTGTGGGTTTTATGAATATTTAATTTTAGCAGATTGGTTCTGAACCATGTATTAATATTGTAAAATTTTCTGGTCATGGCTGATTTGTAGTCAGCGTATTCCGGATTAGTCACCATTATACTTGTATCATCTGCGTATAAGAATATGTTTGTTCCATTAATTGAAACCTTAGTTATGTCATTTATATACAAGAGGAAAATAAGTGGGCCAAGAATTGAACCTTGGGGTACACCAAATTTTACTTCTGCCCAACTAGACGAGCTATTAATAGAACTGTTAGGGCCAAGGGTTACTCTTTGATATCTTCCATTCAGGTAAGATTTAATTAAGGCACCAAATTTGCCAGTTATTCCATAAAACTCTAATTTTTTGATAAGTATATCATGATTGATGCAATCAAAGGCTTTGTGTAAGTCGCAAAATATTCCTCCAACAAACTGTCTATTATTCATTGCTTTTAGTATTTCCTCTATTAATTTGAAAGATGCTTTCTCTGTAGATGAATTAGGTCTAAAACCATATTGATTATTGTCCAATATAAGATTATTGTCTATATGTTCATACAATTTATTATAGATAACCCTTTCAAGAACCTTAGAAAAGGCTGACAATAATGAAATAGGCCTATAGTTGGCTGGTTCATATTTATTACCACTTTTGAAAATTGGCTTAACGACAGCAAATTTCATTCTGTCTGGAAACGTTCCCTGGGCAAGGGATTGGTTACAAATGTAAGTTAGTGGCGAAGTTATATATGGCATACTTGCTTTTAAAATTCTAGTGGAAATTTCATCATAACCATGTGAAGACTTGGTTTTCAAAGATTTGATTATCTTTCTAATCTCAGCAGTTGAGACATACTGCCATTTGATAGATTTAAAGGTAGACGTGTATTTATTGTCCAGATAGTATAATGGGCTGATGTTGGTTGGAGTTTTGTTATTGTTTAAATCATCTATAATTGTCTGAGCTACTGAGGTAAAATATTCGTTAAGTACGTTTGCAATGCACTTTTTATTCTGTATCATAATGTTATTGACTTTCAGCGATTGGGGTTCATCTTTCTGAGTTTTAGATCCAGTCTCTTTTTTAATAATTGACCATGTAGTTTTTATTTTATTATAAGATTTTGAAATTTTATTATCATAGTTTACTTTCTTAGCCTCTTTAATAACTTTAGTAAGTACTTTACAGTATTTCTTATAATACAGTTTAAAATGTGGATCCTCATCTTGTCTATATTTAATAAACAACTTCCTCTTTTTTTCATAAGAAATTCGTATCCCTTGAGTCATCCACGGGTTACATTTAAGTTTGGAAGTAATAATTTTCTTTTTTGTAAAACATGAATAAAGAAATCTTAAGTAAGTAGTGAGAAATACATTAAAAGTATTGTTTACATTGTCATTTG
>NW_019737409.1:34124-64839 GCF_002891405.2 Cryptotermes secundus
GGGGTCAGGTAATAAGGAATTTAACAGTTGTTCGGTTTTATCAGATAATCCTCTTATATTCTGATGACATACCTTAAGAAAATGAGATGTAGATTGATTAGATTTCCCTTGATTTGAGTTGGTAGTATTAGAGTTAGCAGCCTGTCCATTATGATTTTTGCCACAATTTTTATCTCCACTTTTAGGGAAATTGTGAGCTAAATCTGGATACTTATTTATGTTTGGTTCATACCTTAACCCTCCCATAAAAAATCTGAGCTCCTATTCACAGGTTTTCTCCTGTTACGCTTCATGGATATTGACCAATTCAGTGGAAATCAAACCTCCTATGCTCTTGGGTTGGGCATTTCTTTTCCACCTGTCTTCAAGGGTCCGTTTGTTGGTGGAATATGAGTCCCTTCCTCCTCCAGCTCCTCCAGTCCTAAGATTATCTCAAGATCCTCCTTTCAAATATACTCGTACTTGACAGTCTTTCATCTGCTCTTGACAGTGGCCAGGCCTCAGAGGCATAAGATAGCACTGATCTTATAAGTTCTTTATACATCATAGTTTTGATTTTCCTGTGTATTAATTGGGATTTCAGGTGTTTCCTAAGGCCATGGAGACATTTATTTGCCGCAGTGGAGACATTTATTTGCCGCAGGTACATGCTTTTTTATTTCATCACTGATATCATTTTTACAGTTAACTTCTGATCCAAGGTAAGTGAAACTACATACATCCTCAAATTTATATGAGCCAATTTCAATATATGCAGGTCCATTAGCAAAGTCTTTCTTGGTTAATTTGTAGATTCATCTTTTTTGTTGCTCTTTCCAAATTAAGAAAAGCTTCTTTCATAGATTTTTGTGTTCTACCAATTATATCAATATAATTTGCAAATGCCAAAATTTGAACTGACTTACAGAATATAGTTCCCCTTGTGTTGATGCCTGCATTTCTAACTACCTTCTCCAATGCTATATTGAACAAAAGGCAGGCTAGGGAATCCCCTTGTCAAACTCCATTTCTAGTTATTATAGGGCTGGACAACATATCCTGAATCTTAACTTGGCATTGGGTCTTTCTCACAGTGGCTCTGACTAAGGCGATTAACTTCCGTGGAATGTGCATCTCTTCCATTGCCAGAAAAAGACTATCTCTCTCTATGGAGTCTCGGAAGTCAATGAAAAGATGATGTGTTTCAATTTGGAATTCATTACACTTTTCAAGGACCTGGCAAATAGTGCAAATATGATCGTTTGTTTATCTTCCTTGACGAAACCCACATTGGTAATCCCGAATTATGCCTTCCACAAAGGAAGAGTGTCTGTTAAATAGAATGTTGGAAAATATTTTATATGCTATGCACAACAGACTAATTCCTATATAGTTAGAGCATACTTCAGAGTGGCGCAAGCAATCGAGTTGAAACCAGGAATACAGAAGATCGCCCTGTGTGGATGTCAAGTGCCTGCAACTTGGATAAGGTGTCATGTATCCGTCGGAATCCTCAACCCGTGGGTTCCTGTGCTCGACCTGTTAATGGAAGTTGGTACGTAATCCAGTCACATAGTTTATCCAAGAAAAGCAGTTATGGTCCACAGCCTGTCCGATTGCTGACTGCAAAGAATATTCAGCGTCCTCAGATTCAGTTCAAGGATAAAATTGACAATTCTTCATCACCATTTCAACCACGAATTAAAGAAAAACCAAATTCATTAGAGCCTCTAGCCATAACACTCCAGTTTACAGATGGTAAAGGAAGTTTTAGTCATCCTTATGAATTTGAATTGGAACGTTTTACTTCATCTGCCAAACAGCTGGAGCGCGTGAAACCACGTATGTATAAGCTTCTTGAAGAAACACCACTGGTCATGGTGGAATATGCAGACCAGCTACCTGGTCTCCTGCAAGACCTCTCCAGTTACTCAGAAATTGCTGTGGACTTGAAGCATCACTCATACCGCTCTTTCCAAGGGTTTACATGTCTGATGCAGATTTCAACAAGAGATACAGATTACATCATTGACACACTGCTTCTCAGGGACAAACTCTGTTGCCTCAATGAGATCTTCACCAAACCAAGCATCATCAAGGTGTTTCATGGGGCCATCAATGATATAAAATGGCTACAGCGAGACCTGAGCGTGTATGTGGTGAACATGTTTGATACCTATGAAGGAGCCAAACTCCTCAAATTTGCACAACTGTCGTTAGCATTCCTGATGAAGCATTATTGTAATGTGGTAGCAGATAAACAATATCAGCTTGCAGACTGGAGAATCAGGCCACTGCCTGCTGAGTTCGTGATGTATGCTTGTAAGGACACCCATTGCTTGCTCTACATTTATGACATGATGCAGAATGCATTGTTGGATGCAGCCAATGTACAAAAGAACCTCCTATGGTCTGTCTTCAAGCAAAGCACTGAGATATGCAAGACGAGATATGAGAAGCCAATTCTCCGAGAAGGCAGCCACATGCTCCTGTACCGACGAAATAGAAGACTGTTCGACACTCGCCAGTTGTATGGTCTGTGGGAACTGTATCAATGGCATGACAGAATTTCGAGGGAGAATGACGAGAGTATAGGGCATGTACTGCCAAACCGCATGATGCTTCAGATTGCTGAACATCTTCCAAGAGAATTACAGGGTATAGTGGCATGCTGCAACCCCATTCCTCGCCTTGTACGACAGGACCTGCATAAGCTCCATACCATAGTGTTGGAAGCTCGAAATCAGCCCCTTGTGAAGCCCCTTCCGGAGGAAGAGTTGAGGACAAGGGTCAGTACCCAGGCCGGGTTCAAAGTGAACCCAGATGGAGCCCTATACTACCCTCATGATCTCACACACATCCAGGATTTCAGGTATTATCCTCCAACACTTCTTGGAAGCACAGATAATATTAATGAAACAGAAGTTGGTGACCAGAAGATTCAGATGAATAAACTGATGATATCTGTGATTGAAGTTGAAGCAGAGATCGACACTCCGATCCATGTGATATCCGCATGTCCATATGAACGCTACAAGAAAGCGAAGGCATTCATCCAGCCACAGGAAGCCGCACTATCCTTCTCTGAGAATATCTGCAACAGTACATGGGACAGGAGAAGACGATTATGAGCGGATACAGAGGATAAAGGACCTCTTCTTGTTGTGCCGTCCTTGCTTGGGTTGCTCTCATCTCCGCGGCAGTCTTTTCTCACCAGGCGGCCATCTCTTTGCGCCAGGCTTTCGAGTCGGCGTCCATTTTCGCCTAAATTATTGCTAGCTTTTCGATTATTTGTTGCATTTCTTGCTTCTCTATTCTAGCCATTACTGTTCCCTCGCTCTGTGCAGGTATCACGTGTGGGGGCCTTAATGCATATGCCGGCGTCCGCCCCTGTCCGCCGGCCGTCGCTCGTTTCCCGACGGTTGGGTACCATTCCTGTTCGTGTGTTCGTTGTGCCTTCTTGGCAATTCCCGTGTGTATCTGGCTGGCCTATCTTCATGTTCTCGGCACATTTCATTATTAGCTTTCCTTTCGTAGGGGCAGTTATTCCCGAGGTTGCCCAGTTTTCCACAACTCCAGTGCCCTGATTGTCTTCTGTCTCCTCGTTGGGTGGGGAGCGATCGGTACTTCCGGTATGTCTTGGTGCTACCTTCGTGAGGTCTAGCTGCTACCAGTACCACCTGCAGCTCTAGTGCTTGTTGGAGGGCCTCGTTTACCTTCTCCCCTCCCAGCAGTAGTTGAATCTTTATATCGGCATCTCGTATTCTGTATACGAAGGCTGTCCCTGCCTCTCTTCCTATGTGGTCTGCAGGTAGATTGGGGTAGGCATGATGGGAAAGCAGTTCAATGGCCGTGGCAAAGTCTTGCAGGGATTCTCCAGGTTTCTGCGTCCTTGTTCTTAATTGGCAGCGGTAGGCAGCTGCAAAGTGTTGGTCCCCGAAACGGTCCTCCAACGCCTGAAGTGTTTCATCATAAGTTGTATTTGTCGGAATGAAGTAATGACACAAAAATTCCCACAAACCATATTCGCAATAATCTCTTCACACTGTTGCGGGGTTTCACACTTTATAACCCTATTCGCAATAATCTCTTCACGCTATCTTCAGTAGTCTACACGTATTGACAGTACGGGAGCTATATAAGTGTCATTGTGTTACACACTCCCAATTACTTCTCAGTTATCGCGAACTATCACTGATTATCACACACGTCCGGTTCTTCTTTCCGCGACTGCTGCTAGATTCCAACTGTGTTGCTCCGACTCACACACTCACTCCTGATCACACACTGACTCTCACTTGCTGCTCAGCCGGCTTTTATTCCATTCGCTGTCGCCTGTTGCCCGCGTCACAGTAGGAAGCGGTGCCACGTCACAGTGTGGGGGTTGGGGGGCTGACTCACCTGCTATGTCACCGTGGCCAGAGCTGCCACGTCACGGCTGGGGTTGGAGAGGGTGTCCTGCATTGCGCAACACGTCACACTATCATGACATTGCCTTTCTTATGGATAGGGCATACAATACTTAGGGTCCATTCCTCTGGGATTATTTCAGTTATCCATATCATAATTATTAGTTGATGTAAGTGCTTAGCATATTCAGGGCCTGCAAATTTCACTAATTCTGCCGTGATGAGATCCACTCCTGGAGCTTTATTATTTTTTAATTTTTTGATAGCTTGTTCTACTTCTTTTATGGTCGGCCCTGACCCCTCAGCCTCAAAATTACTTGATTCCGGTGTATGGTCATACCTTCCACTTGTTCAGAGGCGTTACCATTTAATAATTCCTCAAGATATTGTGCCCATCTTTCCAATATTGCTTCATCGCTACTCAGTATCGTGCCTTCTTTATCTCTACATAAGGGTGTTCTAGGTTGAAAGTCCTTTTGACTCTGGTTAAGTTTTTGAACTTCTTAAATGCTCCAGTTCAATCAGTTCTTGTTTATCATATTCCCTTTTCTTCTTTTTATGCAATCTTTTTTTCTTTTCTTCTCGCTTCACGATATTTTTACACGGCCCCTCGAGTATGGTTCCTTTGCTGCATTCTCTTACATGCCTGTTTTTTTTTTTTATTTGACACTTGCTCACACTCTCCATCAAACCAATTCTTCTACTTTATCCTTTCCATTCATCCTAAAGCCTGTGTCACACTGGGCTAGTTTACTAGCAGCTAGCGATTAGCAGCAAGCACTCGCCGCTTACTAGCCAAGTGTGACACCGAGAAACGTCGGTGCTAGTGCTTGCCGGCGATCATTTTACTCGCAGCTAGTAAAGTTGAACATGTCCAACTTTACTAGCCGCTAGCTTCAGAGATGGGATCACGTGACTCATTAGCCACTCGCTACCCTCGCTACTAGCGCTCTACTCACCCGTGTGACAGCTCCACACGGCTTACTAGCGGCGAGTTGAGAAACACGTGCAGATCAGTTGGTGTAGTAGTTATATTCTTTCCGCAAGCAGAATGGGTGACGGTACATTGAAGTGGAATGGAAAAGAAATAATAGAATTTTTAAACATGTTCAGAAAGTACGAGTGTTTGTGGAATCCGTCATGTGATTTGTATATGAAGAGGAATGCAAAGGACGCCGCCTTCATTGAACTCATGGCGGAGATGAAATCGGGGGACTGGAAGTGTCAACAATTCTCCAGCTAAAGAAGAAAATTAAAGTTCTTCGTGATTCTTACCGTCTAGAGCTTAATAAGGTGAAACATTCCAGGAAAAGCGGAGCAGGACTCGATGACGTCTACAAACCAAAGCTCGTATGGTTTACTGTAGCTGATTCATTCTGGCGAAACGGTGTTTCAGGAAGGGAATCAACATCAAACTTGGTAAGTTCAGATTAACCCTTTATAGAATATTTAATTAGTTAAAATAAATTTAAAATATTTAATAAGTTAAAATACTTCTTGCTTGTAGTACAAAATTTGTTACTTACATAGGCTACCTATAATAATTGTGCTTGATTTTGAGATTGTAAGAATAGCTTGTTTGCAATAGGAGTTCCAACAGTAACACAGAAACAATTCCCCGTATGTTTCACTAAAAAAGAACAAAAACTGCCAGAGATCCTGCGCTCTAGGACTTCCTCAGTGCTGCATATTGCCACGGTACGGCTAAGTCTGTCATAAATGCTCTTGCATATCGTTTACGGACCTCTTCTCCGTCCCTCTTGTAATTATTGGATGAATACAAACGATCTACTGGAAGCATTGCAGTAGGTTCTTGTCGCCACGCACCGAGAACAGGTTCACCAGAAGTTGGATCTTCCATGTCCAGAGATCCTTGGGGAAGATAGTACGTGGTAGAAGTTACTCTAAGCCAGTTGTGTAGAGCACATGCAGCTTTTACAACGAGATCTATTGTTTCAACCGAAAGATTAATTGGTCTACAGAATATGCGAAATCTTGCAGCTAATATCCCGAAAGCATTTTCTGCAACACGGCGTGCTCTTGATAACCTGTAGTTAAAAATCCTTTCTTCGTCGGACAGCCATCTGTGTGAGTACGGTTTCAATAAGTAGGGTTGAATAGGAAATGCATCATCTCCCACAAATAGTCCTCCTGTAGGCCAGTTGAGAAAGTTTTGTTCCATTGCTGCGTTCAAACTTGAATTACGGAATACCGTACTATCACTAGATCTTCCATCACGGCCAACATCAATATATCGAAAGCAGTAATCTGCGTCTACCATGGCAAACAAAATAATACTGTAAGTCCCTTTGTAATTGAAGAATAATGATGCGGAGTTCTTAGGGCGCATGATCTGGATGTGTTTTCCATCCAGGGCGCCACAACAGTTCGGGAAATTCCACCTGCATTCAAAAGCCTTTTGAATAGCTTTCCACTCATCAGTAGATGGAGGTACCTGAAAGCAATGAAATTAATGAGATTATTTTTTTGCCACATATTTTCTCATTATTTCATTCCTTTTCAGGACATATCGACAGCAGAGATATCAAACACGGAAACGCAAGGTGAAGTAAACAACAAGCAGGAAACCATCCACAATACTTGTTTGGATCAGTCTCACAGTACTCCAAGCCAAGACAAGCAGCTGAATGATTCACATCCCCCTGCCGGGACAAACCAAAGGTTAGCTGACAGGTCACCTCCCTCAGATCATTCCGTCACAGGACTTAAAAGAGGCAACAAGATGAAGAAACTGACAGCCTTTGAATCCGCTATAAATAAGCTACAAGATATAGCCAGAGTGGCAGCTGAATCTGAGGACGAGTATGAGACTTTTGCTAAACACATAGCAAATCAACTGCGTACGTTGCCTACCAGGAGCTTCATTCTACTCCAGGGCAAAATACAAAATTTAATAACAATCGAACGACTCAATTGCCTCGATTCACAGGCATCTCCTCAGTTGACGTGCTCGATGGGATCTCCACAAACGCCACCCTCGCTGACTTCTCCAGCATCCACCTCTGTTGAAGCTGCCAGTTCTTACGACTCTTCAAACCAACAGGGTCTCGATGTCTTACAGCGTGCCCTGTACAACATTTGTGACTTCAATAGTGTTGGAAATGAATTGCAGTAGAGAACGCTGCTCCTTGTTATTTACATTTTTTACACTGCATTATCTTTTCACAGACCATTCCTTATATTGTACCTATAATTGTAATGTTTAATAAGGCTACTACAGTATGATTAATAATAAACCTTTATAAGGAACAATGAAAATTATGATTTTATTATATTCTTCATGATTATTATTTTTAAATCTTATGTCGCTACTACAATTTACTTCTTCCCTTGAACCCAAATGGCAACAGTTTTTTTTTTTTTTTTTTTTGTGAAAACTCAACTGATTCCCTTGAGTATATAATGTGTAACACCAAAACACCAAGTATAATAATGATGATGATGATGATAATAATAGTAATAATAACAATTTACCTTGATGTATGGTTGAAGAACTTCAAAGATAGCACCTAGAACTTCAGGCAAGAAGGTGGAAATAGTGTTGTGCGGCACTCGGAATAAATACTGCAGAGATTTCAGGGATTCTCCAGCAGAAAGGTATCTGAGAGCAATTTCTAATTTGGTTTTAGCACTTAGAGCTTCTCTCATCACGGTATCTTTCTTTCTTATTAGAGGTGACACCATCTCAAGTAATTCTTCAAATTTCACCTCTGCCATCCTCATAATATTCCTGTATCCTTTGGGATCCTCCTCTGCCAGCTCTCTCATCAGACGTGCAGAGGCTCCCAACTGATCCCTCCTCCTAATCCAGTCTAAGACCCATTTCCGTTTTTTCCTTCTCCTTAGTTGTTCCACCATTTCCTCACATAACTGTCTCACATCCATGCGCAACAAGTTTCTCAGTGCCTCACGCCTAATACCCATGGAAGACATGTTGTGCAAAGTGAGTTTGTTCAACAACTGGCCTACTAGCCCACCAGTACTAGCCTTGTGTGACAGGTTAACTGGCCACTAGCGCTAGCCGCAAGTACTAGCCGCCAATATTAGCAGCTAGTAAACTAGCCCAGTGTGACACCGGTTTAAGACTGCACCAGCAGCATTTATAATAACATCTCTGAGGCTCCTCCAAGTTTCACTGACCGTCACTGACATCCTCACTATCCGAGAGACCTGCCAGGCATTCACGTTCACTAATTAATCCAGTATATCTGGTTGCAACTCCTTGTTCCACCAATTTTCCACAATTCAATTTCTTAGCCTGGGATCCATGTATTTTCCTTGCATTAGATAATCGACTTTTAATCTTTGATATTAGTAAGTAATGATCAGAGTCAATGTTGGCCCCCCTGTATCTCCTGACATCCATCAAGTCTGAACAATGCCATACGTCTATTAGGATGTGATCAACTTGATTAAACACATTTCCATCAGGGGATTTCCAGGTTCGTTTATGTATATCCTTGTGATTAAACACTGTACTACCTATTACCATGTTTCTTGAGGAAGCAAAATTTATTAATCTCATCCCATTATCGTTTGACTCGTTATGTAGGTTATGTTTTCCAATAACCGATCTGTATAATCCTCATTCCCCACTTTAGCATTCATGTCCCTTATGATTATTTTACAATCCCTTTTTGGACATTCGCCATATATTTCATCCAATTCATCACAGAAGGAGTCTCTCCTCATCACTTTTATCTTCAGTTGGAGCATGTGCACAAATAAAGCTATAGTTAAAAAACTTTCCCTTAACTCATAGCCCACATGTTCTATGAGATTTTGCCTGAAAGTCTAAAATAAGATGCTTCCTTTTTTTATTAACGGTAAAACCTGTTCCAAACATGTGACTCTTCTTCTGACAGCTATAGAATACAACATGATCCCTCTTTTCCAAGACTCCTTTACCCAACCACCTCAGCTCTTGTATAGCAGTGATATCTACTTTATAGCTATCTAGTTGTTCAAGTAGCATTTTTAATGCTCTGGGTCTATAAAGAGATAATACATTCCAAGATCCAATTCTCAAATCCTTTGAACATTTTACAGGTCATCTTAAATAGGTCCGTCCGGCTACTCTTTCCTCGGATTTATGAACAATTTAGTATGTATGTATTTATTTCGTGTCTATAGATCATTGTTACATGATATAGTACAAGTCAGTTACTGTACATTGGCTGATTACAATAAGAGAATAAAGTTACAATACTTAAAATTGTTTACAATAGATTACAATAGTTAACATTTCAAATAGTGTGAGGTGGAATCCATATTAGGTCCCTTCAGCACGTCGGCATCCATATGTCCTATTGTACCTGTACTGGTGATAATGTTTATGGAGAATTTGATGGAATGAGGATTGGCAGAGGAAACCGAAGTACTTGGGGAAAACCTGCCCCAGCGCCACTTTGTCCATCACAAATCCCACTTGACTACACCGCAGCGGTGGGAAGCCAGTGACTAACTGCTTAAGCTATGGCGCGGCCTTTGAGATAATACTGGTGAATTTGGTGATACCACTTGTATAACATTTCACTGTAGACCACCCTGCAACATCTCATTAGATTTGTTCTCCCTTCTTGGTGCAGCTTCTTGTCATCTGCAGTCTCTCCAGAATAGCCCATTCAGGTATATCTCTGACTGTGTTATCTTGGTTGCTGGAAGAAAGAAAGGAAAACTGCGCAGTAGGGATTCCTAAAACCGATTATTCATGAATTATGTGATTATAATTGATCAGTGTTTGTCTCACATGAGAGAAGCTCATCTACTTTATAAAAACAGTGATCGAGTAGGTAAGTTTTCAAAGCGTTTTTGAACTTATATAGTACTGGTATTTCTTTAATATATCGTGGCAGATGATTTAGCAGTCGAAGTCCTACATTGTTAAAGTTGTTCTTGCATAGACTTGTATTATATGGGACAATGTGCAAGTCATCTTTTTTCCTTGTGTTGTATGAGTGTAATCCTGAGTTGGTTGTGAAATCCATCAAATTGGATTTTATGTATATTAGAGTTTCGTATATGTACAAAGATGGTAGAGGTAATATATGTAATGATTTGAAAATTTGTTTACAACTGGTCATTTTAGGGACCTGGGTCATAGCTCGTATACCTCTCTTCTGTAATTTAAAGATCAATTTTGCATTTACCGAGTTGCCCCAAAATATCAGTCCATATGATAACAAAGATTGGAAATGAGCATAATGTGCGGACAGTCTCTAGTCCAGTTACTCTTCTAACTACCCTTAGGGCAAAACATACTTTACATAAGTTGTTCGCTAGCTTTTGCGTATGCATAGTCCATCTTAGATGCTTATCTAGCCAGACTCACAGAAATTTTGGGTGATCCGTATAGTTGATAACTGTGTCATAAATCTTTATTGGAGGGCATTCAAGTTGTAGTGTTTGAGGATGATGGAAGGCTATTGCTACTGTTTTCTCTTTATTAATAGTTAATCAATTCCTCTCAAACCACTCTGTGATTTTGTTTATTGTTTCATTTGTTTTCCTTTGAATTTCGTTAGTTTTGATGGGAGGTTGTTAGCCTCATGCCCAACCCCCAACCTGGAGGACCAGGGTGTCCCTCTCTGTCTGGCTCCTACCCCTTGACCTGTCCAGCATGGGCAGCTCTACCAGTAGCTACGCTACCAGCGGCATAGCTCTCAGGGTCTCAGGAGCTCTCAAACCCCACCACCACGATAAGGTGGAGATACCATTGGTGGGGGAGTGTCTATATTGTATCGAAACCCAAAGAAACTTTTATTTGGAGTAAAAGAGTTTGTACCTAATACAGTGAACTCCTGATGTAAGGGACTCACATTTTGCATTTTACTGGATTTAAGGTACATTTTTTTGGTTCCTCCGATCTAGAAAATTGAGATTAACAGCCAAGGGAATCCGTTGTGCTGACCATATGACACCACCTATCTGCTAAAGTTAGCACTAACTTCACCGACATGCAGAGGTCGCTCATTTGGTATTGTTCGCTTGTGGACTACAGGCCACAGAGTTTTTGTTGTTCCACTCAAAGTTCCATATGCCACATGTATTATTTTCCTTGATTTAACACTTCTTGAAGTGAGCACTTGATTCCTATGCATGTTTTGGATCATGTGTCAGTATTGAAGGGAGTTTTTTTTTTGCACATTACAACTTTTTGTATGAACGAGACCATCCCTGTGTATTTTGAGGTTGTCATCTGCATAGCATGCAATGCAGCTGTGTCCCTTCTTTGTTCCTCCTCCGTGTCAGTTGGAAGTGGTCACTGTTATTTTTGTGTTCTGTTCAAGTGTCATTTTTTGGAAGTGATTTTGAAGTAATGAATAGCAATGGCATTGAAAAGAAATAAGTTAATAATAAGTGAGAAAGTGAAAATTATTCACGAGATGGAAAGGAATCCAACTGTGTCATGAAATTATATTGCAAAGCGTCTATGCTGGGTCATTAAGTACAAAATTAATAATTCTAGTGAAACCTCCAATTCTTGAAGAGGGAAGTTGATGTGGAGCACATCCCGAGAAACTAAAAAAACTTTAATTTTATTAAATGAATAATGTGCAATGCCTTATTAATGATTTAACTATATTTGAAACGATTTTATGCTCAATTTTCCAAAAACCCTAATTAAGGTACAAAAAGCTTGTTCTCCAGACAAACCTTACATCAGGGTTTCACTAAAATATTGTCACGTGTTTTAGTGACTATAGACAGGGTTTTGGATTAGTGACAACTTACAGGTCATAGCTACAAAGAACTGTAACAGTATTGCTGATTTCAATACTACAAATATCTCAACACTAAATCTTCTCCATCTACTTTCAGTAGTCTTTACTTCATAACGACTGTCCACAATGGCTGTTCCTCTGCAGTGTTTTCACTAGACATTTCCTGGTACTGAATCTTAGTGATGGAGATTCTTCAGCTTTCATTGCCTGCTCATTAACACTTGAATCCTCAGCTGCGCTGCACTCACCCCATGAACAGGCAGAGTTACTTTATGACTGGTGGTTTACTGTCAATCAATTCATCTTGGCAACAAGCCCTTTGAGACTCACAACCAGCAATTTTTTTTTCAACTGAAACCTGCTTTTATAATCCTATGTAACATTCTCTCTCTGATGAGAGGATGAGTCTGTCGTATACAATTGCTGCTGGTCCTCGCCAGTGCGGTCATTCTCAGGTCCAAGTCCTGGAGGGCTCATGACCATATTTTACTGTCTCACATTTGAGACTCCCCCAACCCGGAAGGCCAAGTCCCCATATTTATATCTTCCAGGAACAGGGTTCCCTTTTCATTGCCTCCTATGACTCGCAGGGGTACAGTGGAGGTATTTGAATCCAGTTCCACACGGGATGTGCTGAGCAGAACACAGTCAGTCAAGTCATATAGCCTCAGAGCATACCCAGAGAGAACACTGCCTGCATCACCTCTTATGTTGTTGTGTGACATCATCGTGTGAACATATGCTGTGGGTGCTACACATTATGTATCGTGACACCCCTATTGTTGCATGCAAGTATTACCTGGCAATGGCTGGTGTTTACAGAGTCACCTCTTAGCAACAGGTCTATACGCCACAATATTGTAACATGTAGAGAGCCGTTGCTATGTTGTGGCACAGTAAACAACTTATCAGCTAACAATGACTGCACACACAACAGAGGGACACATGACGTCCACAGTGATGTCATGGAACAATAGGAGAGCTGCAAGAGGTAGTGTAGGCATGCAGTTCAGCATGAGATGGACAGTGCCACTGCAATTGAGCACATGATATCATGCCACCCACATCAACAGAGGAACAGTGTTTTCTGTTGGGTCTGCTCCGAGGCTATATCACTCGACTGACTTTGTTGAGTTCAGTTAGTGTTAATGGAATGGAGTCGAGTTGAGTTGAGAGTCTTGAGACGGCAGTTAGAAGAGTTGGAGTTAGTTGTGAGACAGTCACCGGCTAGTAAGGACGTGAACCCAGAAACTGAGGAAGCTACAGCATTGGAAACTGTTACAGGAGACAACCGGTGAAGGTACAGCAGGCTAAGAAGACTTAGTGCTTGCTGTAGTGAACTGTAGAGTTTGTGAATTAGCGATAGTGCTATAGTTGATTGTAGTCATGTTCTGTAGGAGCTGAATAAATCCAATTACCAATCCAAACCTCATCTATAATCACTCATAAACCTGATTTTACACTCAGATTTCCAAAAAACCCCATTCAAGGTGCAAGAGCTTGTCCCCCAGACAAACCTTACAACTGGGTTTCACTGTAATATGAATTATCCACTGATATGTTGGGTTTTTGGACTTTATCCATCGTCCTGGTTTTTAAGATAACAAATAAAAGCACGACGTTTCGGAAACTGGATCTGTTTCCGTCCTCAGGTGAAGGAAAACACCTATTCAGTTGGGTCCCTCAATCACTGGACAGTGATTGAGGCTAGCTCTTTCTAAGGGACCCAACTGAATAGGTGTTTTCCTTCACCTGAGGACGGAAACAGATCCTGTTTCCGAAACGTCGTGTTTTTATTTGTTATCTTAAAAACCAGGACGATGGATATAGTCCAAAAACCCAACATATCAGTGTGTTATACTCCATCGTCAGAATCCTATAGTAACTAATATGAATTATGTCTTGTAATGTGATATAGAGAAGCTGTGCTATATCTCAATGAAATGTTTAAATTCTGGCATAGTACCTCATTTAGGCCACAACCAAAACCTTGCAAATCCTTTACAGCTCCTCATTTATAAATCATCATCCAATGCTGTATATAGTCTTGACACTGAAAGCTTTGTTACATAAATCACAAAAAACAGAGGCATCGCATCTCAGGAGACAGCAATCTTCACCATGACAGTTGTTTCAGTGCACCTACAGGACTTCTGAGCAAGCAGTTACCACCTCAGGGTTTTTTTGGCTCTGATTATTGTGAATAAAATACTTTGCTTCTGATCCTTAGAAATGCACTTAGATGGAGGATGATTGGGAACGTAATAATACAAAAAATATTTGCACCAAAGAAATCTAAGTATAGGAAAGATGGTGAAAAAAAATTCCATAATTTATACTCTTCATCATTTAATATTACAGTGATCAAAACAAGAAGGATGAAATGGACAGGTTAGCGGCCTCCGTAGTCTAGAGGTAACGTTCCCACCTCATGACTCATGGTACGTGGGTTCAAATACCCAGCGGAGGTCGTCGAATTTTTAAAGGCAGAAAAAATCATGGAACAAGTCCTGCGGGAGGGACTTTAAGCTGTGTGTCCCCTGTCGTAACTTCACGGCACGTAAAAGAACCTCATATCCCTAAAGGGGATCACTGAGCCAAATTCCAGGACGTTTCCTGCCCAACAGTAGTCTCTAAGGCCTCTGGTAGATGGGGAAGCATTATAGACACTGCTAAGCAAGTGGCCGAACTCGCTTGCTTGGCGGGACTGATGGTAAGCACCATTTATCGGTAGGGTATAGAGACTGGTAGAATATCATAGAGGGAAGCACAATAGATCAAAACTGGTCGCGGTGCATGGGGAAACCCACCCTCTCTAAATAACTAACTAACTAAATGGACAGGTTCATGTTTTAAAATGAGACATGTATGCAATATCTTAGAATATCTGAAGAGAAGAGACCATGTGGGAGATCTAGGTGAGGAGTCGGGATAATATTAAAGAATATTTGGGTCCCTTGGAAGGCAGGAAATTCATCAGCATCTGGCAACCATCTCCCTCTCAAGAAGGATTCTACCCCATGCAGTTCGCACCTTAGTATAATCTTAAGTCATCTTCATAAGGCTCGACAGCTTCACTTCTTAAACGCTTTGGTGTGTTCAGCAATTTCCTTCCAACCTACTTCTGTCCCGTGTGTGAGTTGTCCAGCTATAAATTCCTAAGTCCTCTAGATCTTCCCTTATGTCATCTTTCCATCTGAACTTAGGTCAGCCTCTCTTTCTTATAGCGTGTGGCTGCCAGTCATATATTTTTTAACTCTTTGTCCAGCCTGCGTCCTTGGATGTGTCCAAGCCAGCATATTCTTTGGCTTTGATGAAGTTAACTATGTTCCTTCCTTTTATTAGATTATCTAGTTCCTCCTTTGTTTTCATTCTCCAGGAGCCATCAGAGTTTCTTGATGGCCTGAAGATCATTCCTAGGATTTTCCTTTCTAAGACTAAAAGTCTATGTTTAATGGCTTCTTTAAGTGTCCAGGTTTCACAGGTGTAGGATACTGTTGGTCAAATTACCATCTGGTATAATCTTAATGTGGCTGTTTTAGAAATAACTTTACTTTTAAACAGTGTTAAATGTGAAGAATATGCTTCATTTCCAGTTGCTAACCTCTCCTTAATCTCTTGTTCAATTGTGTTATCTGAATGAACTATAGATCCTAAATATTTATAACGAGAGGCTTGTTCTATGTTTACGTCACTGCATCTGCGAGGCTTTTTTAAGTTCTACAAAGGTGTTAATCAATGTTTGTTTGGTTCTTGCAATGATGAGTATGTCATCGGCATATGCACAACACTGTTTTAACCTTGTGAAAATATGACCTCTAACGTCTAGACTCTTTATGAGCTCATCTATATGTATGTAGTATGAAAAGTGATGCAGATAATGGGTCACCCTGTTTCACTCCACAGCTTATTTGGAATCCTTTGCTAAGCTACCCATTTATTTTAAACTTTGCTTTCATGTTTTGGAGAGTTGCTGCTGTTAGTCTGATTAGTTTGGATGGAACATTGTAGTTTTTGAGGCAGTATATTATTTGACACTCTTAACAGAATCAAATGCTTGTGTATAGTCCACAAACTCACAGAGTTTTTCATAGATCTGTCTAACTATAAATATGTTATCTATTGTTGATCTATTTGGCCTGAATCCCATTTGACAATGATCCAGTTTACTTTCTATAGTAGCTACCAATCTATTATTCAGTAGAATTGCGAAAATGTTATATGAGATGTTTAATAATGTTATTGATCTGTAATTATGACATGCCAACTTATCACTTTT
Organism: Cryptotermes secundus; assembly: GCF_002891405.2. Classification (NCBI taxonomy): domain Eukaryota; kingdom Metazoa; phylum Arthropoda; class Insecta; order Blattodea; family Kalotermitidae; genus Cryptotermes; species Cryptotermes secundus. Next base: position 50,537 of record NW_019737409.1, read on the forward strand.
TTATGTATCAGTGCTATGATTCCTTCCCCCCCACTGTGCAGGGATCTCTTTGTCCTGCCATATCTTCAGTTATCAGCTTATGTATCCTTTGTTTCAGTGTTCATCCACCAAATTTAATTAACTGTGGGGGTAATGTTGTCTGGTCCAGCAGCTTTGTTGATTCTAAGTCTATTGATTATTGTACATACTTCGTATGTTGGAGGTTCAGTATACAAGTCATTGTCACTTGCTGAGTCATCCATAATAACAGGGATTTTGTCTGTTTCTGCCAAAGTGAACATTTCAATGAAATATTCCTTCCATCTTTCTAATACCTGTAGTTGATGCACTATTAAATTCACATCAGCATCTCTACACATCCTTGGCAATGCACTACTGTATGTTTTCATAAATCTGATGTCATTAAAGAACTTAAATTTTAAGTCATAAAGAATTTTTTCTGCCCAGTTATTGTTTTTTCTTCCTGTTAATATTTTGCTGAACAAAACAGGAATTTAATGCTATATAACAGTAACAAATGATGTGAGATTTCAAGTTCTCACAGTGGTTACTATGAAGGAGTAGTCTTCTGAGTTATGCGATGTAGTCTGGTGGAAGTCCACCCATATTTTGGGGGAGCTTGCTGCCTCAGTTCTAAGGGTCAGAGCTGAGTAAGCCAATGCCAGTCAGTGCTCTCCTTACTATTTGATGCGGAGTATGGAGGCAGTAAGCGGCCTCTGTAGTCTAGGGGTAACGTTCCCACTTCATGACTCAAGGTACGCGGGTTCGAACCCGGCGGAGGTCGTGGAATTTTTAAGGGCGGAAAAATTCAGGGAACAAGTCCTCCGTGAGGGACTTTAAGCCGTGGGTCCCGTGTCGTAGCTTTACGGCACGTAAAAGAACCTCATGTCTCTAGGAGACCTCTGAGCCAAATTTGTAAGGACATTTCCCGCCCAACAATAGTCTCTAACGCCTTTGGTAGATGGGGGAAGCATCCAGATACCGCTGAGCCAGTAGAGGCCGAACTCGCTGGCTGAGTCGGGACTGATGGCACGCATCAGTACCGGTAGGGTATAAAGACTGGTAGAATATCACAGGGGACGTACAATAGATCAAACTGGTCGCGGTGCATGGGGAAACCCACCCCCTTCAATAATAATAATAATAATAATAATAATGGAGGCAGTACATCCCTCCAAAACATCAGTAAACCTATATTGGGCTACATGGTATAACATTCCAGAAGATAGTGCTCGGCATCAACAAATAAAAGTTCTCACGGTGGCGACATTGAAGAGAAGATTACTATTGTCTTCTGCGATATGACACAGTGTAGTCTGGTAAATTATTATCGGAGTTTCGGAAACTTCGGTAATGAATTGATTACACAGTAATAATCTTCAGATAATACTGCACGCTGCGTATTTTGTTGCTCATAGATTAAGTTTTCGTCTCTGATTCAAAGACATCTCAAATCATTCTGTTAACATTAGAGCTTGTAATGAACATAGTATAGAGCACATAGTAGGGCTGAATGACGTCCGGTTGAAGGCAGGAAGTGACAGACTGGGAACAGAATGCAGAGTTGGCAGTTAATTGAGTACCGGCCTACAGAAGCGCTTACTGCTTAACATACAGCGCAACACAGCAATTTGTATGCATTCAGCATATTGCCATATCTGTCTACATCAGTAGCGCCAAGATGAAGATGCATCAGTGCTTCCCCTCCACAATTGCTTTCCAAGTCGAGGATGCAAGTGCTCACTCCATGGTGTCTTCTGAGCAGCAATTGGGCGGACTGTGGCAACTGGGGGGGGGCAGCGATTTTCGAAAAACGTCCATAACAGACAAATTTATAAGCTCCCAAAAGTAACAAACAAATTGTGTTTTTTATTTTATTTCTATTAATTCAAACTGACTATACACCAAGCCAATAAAATTACGCATGAGACAGACTATTGCGCGGGAGTGCGCGGCCGCGCGTGCGCACAGTTTAGAGGGAACATTATTCCTCATTAAAGACAGATCAGTTCTTTAACAGAGATCGCAGTGAACCCCTCGTTATCGGCGGCAATGGAGAAGTAGCACAGATAGTACAAAATAAAGAGCAATTAAACAATCCAATGGAGGGGCTTGATAAGGGAGGCCAAGGCACGACATCGGGCTGTTTCGCCCTAGAAGAAGAAGAAGAAGAAGAGACAATCCAATTAAACCCTGAAAATCACCTTATTGTTACTTACCGACTACTAGTCATTAAGCAGCAGAACAAATATCTTACCAACAGGAAAAAAACGTTATTCAGAGATAGCAAGCAGGCCCAAAAAGAACAAACAGTAAATCAGAAATTTGCAGCAGGGTGACATGAGGTACAGTATACTGCAAATCGTTGTGACGATTCACTGTTAATGAAACAGATGTAGTGGCCATCATCTATTGATCATAGCTTCCCGTAATGATATAACGAAGGAATGGTGTAGAATATAGACCACAACCCCCAGTGTATCCCAACCTACCGTACGTAAACTCGCCAAATTCTCAAGAATTATTTAAATAAAATGTAGCCGCTCATAATTCTCACAAGTCAGTAAATCAGTGAGATTTAATATATGTGAAATACATGCAGCCAGCCAGTAAACGTTCAGAGAACTCTTCTGTGTCTTCACAGGGACATTTCATAGCTTAACGTAGGTTAACGCCATTTACGTTCCTGCCAGCGTGCAGCGTGATGGGCGCTACAGTATGCACAAAACTCCACTTTTCGTGACCGGTGGAAATCCAGGCAGGGGTCCGTGTAAATTTATAGCTATTTTGCAGGGTCGCGGTATCAAGAAATTAGATCATCCCTGAACTAAATGGGTCTAAATTGTCCGACAAACAATCTGCGCCGAGAGACTATTATTGACGTCTGGAGTAGCGAAGAACGCAATCTATATTGCGTCGTTGCTGTTGTTGCGTTGAAGTGTATCAGCACTGTTCTTGAATGCGTATTTTTTATTAAATTCCAGCCTACGTTAGAAGTTCAATAGAAAGCACGCGTAACATTTTCGGATAATTTCGAGCAGTTACTCCGGAACATCGGAGCCGGGATACCGTAGTCGGTATAGCGATTGGCTACGTGCTGCACTACCGAGGTGTAACCGCACCATGCAGGAACATCAACAATGTTGTTGATTTACATTCTTAATTACAATGTACTACATTTAAATGAACTGTATTACTGATAACAAGATGATACAGAATTGACTCCAGCACCAGCAGACGCCAAGGACAAAATCTGCTCTTTCTGAGGGACAAGCAAGCTGCAGGTCACTTGAAAACCCAGAACGGAGCAGGAAGTATCCCGCTGTGTTTTCTGGGGATTTCAATGCTTAACTTCGACGGTTCGAGTCTTTGAAAATTTGAGGCTTGACAGATACGAGTCGCAATAATTTTCGAAGGGGCGTACCGAGCGATCGTTAGCGTACCTCCATTTATTTGAGAGCTGTCAGAAGGACCGTGTTGTACTTAGGCCCAAATTAACATGGATCTGGATAGGGATTGGCTGAATGCAAATGAGAGAAACACCCAAATTTTAGGTTCAGCCAATCAGCAAAATTTCAGAGGAGAGGAATCCAGGCGTTCCCGGAACCGTCGGGACGTCTGCTCCTCCAGAGCAGTCAGTCATTCCAAGTCTTCAGAAGGAAATAGCGGGAGTGAGTCATTACAAGTCATTACAAGTCATCAGAAGGAAATAGCGGGAGTCAGTCGTCAGAAGGAAACGGTGGGAGTGAGTCATTACAAGTCATCAGAAGGAAATAGCGGGAGTCATTACAAGTCATCAGAAGGAAACGGCGGGAGTGAGTCATTACAAGGCAATAAGAGCAGTCTTTACACGGGAATAAGAGCGGTTAGTCATGGATAGTGAGTAACCGGAGTGAGTTGCCAAAGGGAGTAACAATAGTAACCTCCCGGACGTTAAATTGGTGTATAAAGTCCAAGTGCTAGGGCCTCGTAATGTGTAACTCTAGTGAACACTAACAATAAANTTATAGGCAGGTAAGGGACGACCAACTCGTGAGGCTTGAAGTCTCACTGAGCGGTAAGGAAGACGAAGACGAGGGCGGTAAGAAGTGGCGCCGAACGTGTAGGCGAACGGTAAGGACGGTAAGAGAGGGTTCGGGGTTCGAGTCCCGGTAGGATAATTTTCTCTTCTCCACGTCGTCCAGACCGGCTCTGGGGTTCACCCAACCTCCTATCCAATGGGTGCCGGGGGCCATTTCCCCGAGGGTGAAGCGGCCAGGGCGTGAAGCTGACCACTCACCTCCAGCTAGTTCCGAGGTCAAGAAAACGTGTATCTATACACCACTGCTCCATAAGCCTTTATGGTTTAGAGCTTAATTAGTTAATCAGAGGGATAACTATTGCTTCGAAATATCAATTGGCTTACACCAGACTACATGCCGTTGAAGCCCAAAAGACGGGACACTTCAGAAGCACACAGATGATTAGCAAGTTAAGTGAAATATAAGAGAATAAGAGAGAAGAGAGAATTGATTGTCGGATAGTAGGATCTTGGGTGAATGGCGATGAATTGAAAAGAATATGCAAGGAAGTGATCGTGGCTTAATCGAGGTACCATACTTGCATATGCCTGGACGGACTATGGAAAATTATGAATAATTTCAGTCGAAATAGTCAGTGTCCCAGCCGAGATTCAAAACCAGAATCTACTGAATACATCTCTAGAGCATTACTTCTAGACCAACCTGTTTAGTTGACGAAGTCGAGGGACATATAGGGTAAATCAGAGTTGTCCATGTGCTTAATTAAACACCCCCACCATCTATGCACATAATCGTCTGGGCCCATCTGTCTCGCCCACGCCGTTTCTGTCAAACGGTACAGCGTAGAAATAATTGGCAATGACAATAGACGTTCTTCTTGCAGAGATACTCCCGGAAAAAAGCGACTATCGTTGTCGTTTCGAGCATGAATACGCCTAACTAGGCCACTGGACATGGCTATGAGCTATCTCAATCCAATTCACATGCTCACACATTGTTTTCTTACGTTTATTTTTTAATTTTCTTCCCTATTCTAGTTGATATGAATACGTGAGTGAACCATCTAGAATATTCTGTCAAACCATTTATAATAACTCGAGATGTATGAACATGGTGATCGAAACGATTTCCAGTAGGAATGAACATATTTTGGAGCTATATGCACTGCAGAGATGAATGCAGCTTCGGTCTTCTGCATAGAGATGCCACTATAACTTTTCTCTTTGGCGTTACAGCAGCATTTTGAGCCTTGGCCTACCTCCATGAAACTCTCCGTTTCACTTAGGTTTGCTAGATCTTAGACATTCGGTAGGACTCTTTGGGCGGGTTATCAGCTCGTCGCAAGACCTCTACCTGTACACAAACACAGAAAAACGGGCACACACACATACACTAAACATCCATGCTCTGAGTTGGATTCGAACCCACGATCCCGGCGTCCGAGCGAGCGAAGACAGTACATGCCTTAGACCGCTCGGCTACCGTGACCGGTGCCACTATAACTATCTATTGTAGAGTAGATAATGAAAAGTTCAGTCCAGTGTGACATACGAGTTTACAACACTTCAGTCCTCATTCACCTTACATGTTTCGATTCAAAAGAATCATTTTCAGAGGCGCACCACTACGATAAGGAAACACTGTCACATAAGATATTTTAACAATATGCACTTTAGATATGACTAATGTTCTCTATATAAATTTTGTTATCACGGTTGGTTTTGATGTTTGTCTTAGGCACTCACAATGGCGCTTGTTGAAGTGTATATTTACTGGTTATTCTGACTGGGGTTTTCCACTGCACGCAATATTGTGTTCAGTTTTCCATACAGTAGACTCCCAATATGTTTAAAATTGTATTAAAATTTCCATGTAAAAATTAGTTATTATATTAAAATATCTTGAGCCGACATTGGGTCATGTTGTTTTCCTCCTGATGGCGGGAGATGTCGTTTATTTCTCTTGATTTTATGTTCTTATTATTAGTAGTGTAGTTCACGTGCGTGCTGTGTCTTATGTGACAGTGTTTCCTTATTGTAGTGGTGCGCCTCTGAAGATGATTCTTTTGAATCGAAACATGTAAGGTGAATGAGGGCTGAAGTATTGTAAAATCGTATGTCACACTGTACTGAACTTTTCATTATCTACTCTGTAATTAATAATGTGACGGACCAAAATGAGACAAGTTAAATTTATCTATTGTAATTTAGCTATAGATGTTAACAGAATAAATTAATCTTTAATTTGAATAAAATGTATATGATAAATGGAATGTAAATTAAAATTTATTAGGCCAGATGACAATACTATTTACAACTAATGCCGTTTCAATCCTGTGGAAGACCAATTTGAGATTCACGGTTAATCATTACATTCTGAAATGACTCCTTCTGACTAAATAAAAAGAATATTACGTGGAGACGAGATCACAGTATGTGCCAGCAGCAACGGTTATTAATAATAGTTTTCATTCATTAGCCTAAATACTTTATTCTACGGCCGAAAAGAAAGTAATTCTGCATTCATTCGTCACTGCAGTATGAGAGTAAGGAGTGTAATTGCTTCAGAATCGACGTGACACAGAATCATTGACATCTTTTGCACAGTGAGATATATATGAATATATGGGAGCAGAGATAGCGTAGTCGGTATTGCGACTGGCTACGGGCTGGATGGCGAAGGGGTTCGAGTACCGGTAGGGTCAAGAATTGTCTCTTCTCCAAGTCGTCCAAACCGGCTCTGGGATCCACCCAACTTCCTATCCAATGGATATCGGGGCTCTTCCTCCGGGGGTAAAGCTGACCACTCACCTCCAGCTAGTGCAGAGGTCAAGAAAATGTTGGTCTATACAGGATGTACATAAAGTCTGGGCACACTTTAAATTATTTATTGCACAAGAAGTACAAATTATACAGACATCATGTAATATGTGTCATTTTGAAGAAAAACTGTGAAAGTTTGTTTTTACCTCATAAACTTTCGATGTGGGGACCTTGAGTGACTCGGCAGACGTCCACACGGTAATCGAATTTTTGCCATACGGCCTCGTCGACTGTGGCGGTCGCTTGCTGGGTTCTCTCCTTGAGCTCTGCTCTATCACGTGGAAAAGGCGGTACATACACCAGATCTTTCACGTGTCCCCACAGAAGAAAATCACACGGAGTGATATCTGGCGATCGCGGATGCCATTTCACGAAACATGCAGCACGTCCGATCCATCGCTGGGGAGCTCCGTGTTCAGGTATTCACGAACTTCACCATGAAAATGGGGTAGAGCCCCTTCCTACTGTAAAACGAACGTATCAGAATTCGATTTCATTTGAGGCATCAGTCATTGCTGCAACATGTCCGATAGGAAAATCCAGTAACGATGGCCTCGGAGAAGATGAATGGCCCGTAGAGTTTTCGACGTGACAAGGCGCAGAAAACATTCACCTTCGGGAAATTCAGTGAATTCCTGCGCTTTCGTGGTACCCAAGATTCGACAGTTATGCATGTTCACTGTCCCATTAGTGTGAAATGTCGTTTCGTCGTTAAAAGTTATGCGATTCACAAACACCAATTGTAAATGACAACAAATCTCAAAGAGCTTGCTTTTGTCGTCGTCATTGGTGGAACATACTCCTACAATCTTTCAGAGTTTCTCTTCAAAATGACACTATATGATGTCTGTATAATTTGTAGTTCTTGTGCAAAAAGTAATAGTGTTCCTGGATTTATGTACACTCTGTACATCCACTCCCCATATGCCTTCATGGCGTAGTGCTTAAGCACAGGGGACAACTTTACCTTTATATACGTAGTTATATACTGTATATACGTATGAGTGTGACTGAAATGTGCGGACAAACTGTGGGCAAGAGTTCCATACACCAGAAGAAAAAAAATCATATCAACACGTGTCCGGAAACGTTTAATCTGTGAATTATGGCTGTTAGAGTACATATAAAACAAGTGCTCAAAATGTCCTCCATGAAATTCAATGCACGCCTCCACACGTCTCGTCACGGACCGACGCATCCGTTCACAGATGTCGGGGCAGTTGCAGATAGTCTGACAGGCATCCACAGTGCGGTGGCAAGGTGCCTCTTCGTTGCCAACAGGACCACGAATGTGGTACATGCATGCTGGTACTCGGGCACATTTTAGCCGTGCTGTGCAAGATGTTCTCAGTAACACTCATCATGACTAGATAGAAGAGCACACACTGCACGGCCTCCAGATTTCAATTCTCTTTATTTCTACCTGTTGGAACTCCTAAACACCCGTGTGTGTGCAGCTCCTGTTGAGAACGAAGAGGCACTTCACTGTCGCATTTTGACTGCCTGTCAGATTGTCCGTAACTACACCAGTATCATTGAAAGGATGCTGCGGTCCATGATGAGACATGTCGAGGCGTGCGTTATAAATGCACCCCTTCAGTTATAACTCAAAAATTAAATTTTTCGAGACACATGTCAATATGGATACTTTTTCTTATTTTTGTTTGTGAAACTCGTGCCCAAAATTTTCCCGTAGCTTTCAATTAAACACAGTTGAAACGACAGTTGCAGGAACCGCTTTCTCATTCGAGTTATTTACCTTCTTTTGTACAATGTCATTAGGTCATATTCTGCGAGTGTATTTCTGGACACATCTGGAAGTCCATTATCAGTTTGCCGTGGCACACCCATTGGAAAACACTGGCTTAAAATTACAGTGTTAACATTTGCGCCAACGGAATGGGCTGGGGAGGGGCAGAACAATTATTGACGTCCTATAGATTTCAATCAAAGAACTTCCTTTTCATACACTATCCCTAATCCCAAAGGACTTGAACATTTCCGTTTTTATGACATTTTTTCATATAAGTTCGAGATAAAAAGATACTTCGGGGTAGACCTGTATATATGTACATACACAAATCACATGTTTATAATAAAAAGAGCAAATAAAAAATTTATATAAAACCTGTACACTGTAAAGTTACTAAGGTGTAAATATTTTAATACTTTCTCTTCTCTTCCACTAATGGCAGGCTTCCCTTGAATCCAGGGTCTGCTTTAGACATGTTTCACTGTACTTGCTGAATATGTTTCTTTACTGCCGTTCCCAAGTAGCTGACGCCGGAATAACATGTGTCAAAATTCTCAGTTCCTCCAAACAAATGTCGGACTAGTACCTTAAATTATGTCATGATCGATTATTCCACGTCCTTTAAAACTCATTACTCACAATCATCCAGTCTCTAGGTTACTGACAGTGTCGTTAAATAAACTACAAATAAATAAACAAATTGGCCGAGGTGTAGATTAGCTGTAATTAATCTGTCAACGGATTCTATCTATCTATTTATGGCTCTACGGCCCTATATTGGGCCTTGGCCCCTTTTCAGTTTCTTCATCTTTTACACAGTCGGTAGGACTCCTTTGGCGGGGAATCAGCCCGTCGCAAGGCCGCTGCCTGCACATAGGACAGCACAAACACAGAATAAACACATACAGACATACCCACGATATAAATGTTCAAACGGGAGAAAACAGTTGTGCCTCTGGCTGCACGGCCATTGTGATCAGCTGTCAATGGATTCAATAACAGAATAGCCCACCTTATAGATTCGTCTGTACAGATCCTTTCAAGTACAGTTTCTTATAAACTGGCACTCTCTGGTGGTTGCCTTCAATGCCAATGATCACCGCCTAAGGTATACAACCAAAGTAATTCCTCGTCTCACTTCATGGATACATTGTTGTAATCCGCAATATTATGTGAGACGACGTTAAGCGAATCCATTTTCACCATAAGAAATAGGTGAGTTACATTCCTCAACCTTCCTTCAACCCCGTAACGCGCGTACAATATAGAAGATACGAACTTGTACTAGTATATATACATTCAAGCAGTTATAAATTGCAATAATATTTATTTAACACTGAGTATGATATATTGCATTCACTAATGGTCCAAGATGAAGCGAGTGGTTAATGACAACCCGTCCTCATTAACATCAAACATTTGTATGGACCAGTAACCTTCCTCTTTGACAGTTTTCTTAAATTCTGGGATGAACAACGGCGTACTTAATAGTTGACTAGATGTTATCTGAAGCCTTGATATGCAAATGATACCAATGTAATAACCAAACAACTGCAACTTGGACAATGTTAAGCGAGAAGTTACTACTGTACTCCTTCCTTGAGAAGAATATGTGGAAAAATCATGTTCGTGAATTTAGACGCTTGCTGAACGCACTGAAAATTAAGTTTTTCAGATTAGACTACACGCACTGTCTCTCTTTGATTTTGTTGGGTTAGGGTCTCCATGTACTCACAGTTCTATCCTAACATCGTAATATGCAATATATAAATAGAAAATTCAGGACGAGCTTGGTAATCCGACAGAAATGAGACCAATGTGCAGCCGAATTACTGAAACAAGTCGGAACAGAACACTCAATCCTCTCTCTGTTTTTCATCACGTCCAACACCATATCTTTAGCCAAATTAAGAAGTATTTACCATCGTCAAGTGTCTTAATTATTTCCACTTTAGCATTTAAAGTTTTAAGTTTACGTTTCTCAAAACTGGACATCTTCAGCACACATTAAATCCACTGCTGTATGCAAAGTACTGCACAGGAATGTGAAGTGTTGAAGAACTGTAACACTGTGTACTAGCGAGGGTCTAAATAAATCAGTTTGTCAAACTCGACTAATCACAAGTCAGCCTCCGCTGCCTGCAGAAACCTGCACAAGGTGGCGAACTCCTGTCTGGCGCTTGATGCCGGACTGGACATGTTCGACTAGCGCACGGCTGGATAACCGTGATTGTACTGTATTCGTTTCAGGAAGCCCTTCTGAGTAAGAGCCTTTCATGAAAATAACGACTACGGATAACATAGACACTACAATTGGCAGATCCAACTACCGCCAGAATTATTAACGCCTGCTACAAGTGCGTGAAGCGCTCTTTGGGCTCACTGTGTTATTTCATCACGCAGCATCATTACTATCATGCTGCATCCATAGCTCAAGCCGTTAGTCGCTGGCTTCCCAGCGCGGCGGCTCGGGTCTGGTCAAGTGGGATTTGTGGTGCACAAAGTGGCGCTGGGGTGGGTTTTCTAAGAGTACTTTGGTTTCCCCTGCCAATCTTCATTCCACCAAGTTCTCCATCATCAGAATCACCCAGGGCAGACTACAATAGGCCAATCAGTGGCCGCCGTGCCGAGTGGAGCCAGTTGGACTCCCCCCCCCCGCCTCTAAGCGAATTAAAAAAATCATGCTGCATACAGACAGACAAGTCAGAGATTCTCAGTCCGGCAATGTACTTTCTGCGGCCAGCGTATGTTTATATTATTTTTATCAATTTGTACGTGATAAATAGTTACCGTCTGAATTAAACAACTATAAGTGCACAGTAGTTAAGAGAACCAAATCACAGATTTGATAAAGAAAATCGTTGAGTAGTTATGGTAACGCCGGTTGGGAATTCAGTGGGGAGTCTCAGCATTTGGTACTTATGCTTTCGTACAATTAGCTTCCTCTGATTTCTCCCGCAATCCCTTTCCAGCTTTACGTGCTACTGAATGATACGCTCAGGCCGACGCTTAATGCCATCTCCTACGATTAACATACACACAGTTAATCATAAACTGGTGGCCGCGCCGTAGCTCAAGCGGTTAGTCGCTGGCTTCCCACCGCGGCGGCCCGGGTTCGATCCCGGGTCTGGTCAAGTGGGATTTGTGGTGCACAAAGTGTCGCTGGGGCGGGTTTTCTCCTAGCACTTCGGTTTCCCCTGCCAATCTTCATTCCACCAAATTCTCCATCATCATAATCACCCGGGGCAGGTACAATAGGCCAATCAGTGGCCGCCGTGCCGAGTGAACCCAGCTGGATTCTACCCCTCACTATGCGAATTAAAAAAAATAATCATAAACTGAAGGCCGCGCCATAGCTCAAGCGGTTAGTCACTGGCTTCGCACCGCGGCGGTCCGGGTTCGATCCCGGGTCTGGTCAAGTGGGATTTGTGGTGCACAAAGTGTCGCTGGGGCGGGTTTTCTCCTAGCACTTCGGTTTCCCCTGCCAATCTTCATTCCACCAAATTCTCCATCATCATAATCACCCGGGGCAGGTACAATATGTCAATCAATGGCCCAATGCCGAGTGGACCCAGCTGGACTCCAGCCCCCACTAAGCGAGAAAAATATTTAATCATAAACTGTCCCCTGTACATAGCATACTACACTTCATTTATCCAAATCAATATATTAATAATGCTCACAGAAGAGATACGTAACCGTACACTGAACGAAAAACTGCTCGGTCGTTCATGACATACTACATATATCACGTTCAGGCAAAGTGTCAAGTCCCCACAAGAAATTTGGGTATGTGGCCTCGAGTATTAAACGTCTGAGAAACCTTGCTACAAATAAAGCATAACACAACAAAACTAACTCCGTATCCTGTAGTCCGCAAGCGAACTCTACCGACCGAGCGACCGCCGCTTGTCGGCGAAGTTAGTGCCAACTTTTAGCTGATAGAGGATGTCGCGTGGTCAGCACAACGGATTCCCACGGCTGTTAATCTCGGTTTTCTAAACCGGAGCCGCTATTTACTTGAAATAGCTCCTCAGTTATCCTAATGAGGCTGAATGGAACCCGGTCCAGATCAACTACTTCTCAGAAAATCTGGTAGAGCCTAGAACCGAAGCCAGGACCTCTGGATCTATAGCCAGGAACTCTGACCACTTGACCACAGAGGCGGTCCAAAGCATAAAGGCTCGTCCACATTACTCGTGCTCGTGCTCGCCAGGCTTGTGTTCGTTGGGAGACTCGTCTGGCTTTTACTTGTGCTCGTAAATCTTCGTCCACACTACTTCAGTTGCTCGCCAGGCTTCGGCGCGTGAGGATCCGTATATTTACTCGTAGTGCAATAGGCTCTAGTCGTATTTTAATTTATTGGCTATAGTTTTTAAATTTAAAATTTGCTTGTCTCGTGACTTGTCATATCGTCCACATTACTCGCGAGCATAGCGAGTCACACGAGCACGAGCACGAGTAATGTGGACGCGCCTTAAGACACTTCAATTTATTTAGAACCAGTACGAGGGATGCGAGATATGTTGAAAGCTGAACAGAACGCCTGCAGCAGCAAACTTGAACAGTCAGACGGGAACAATTTAATGGCAATGCTTATGTGAAGCAGCCGACTGGAATTTCTGACGGTTGTTGTAACTACGATTCCGTTTTCACGCGCGTCTGTGGCACGTCCTAGCAAACCATTGATTAGACGTGAGGCGTGTGCAAACAGCTCCATTTAAATCAATGGTTCGGTAAGGCAAGTAAAGGATCGTGAAAAAGCAGTAGCTTCCCCGACCATGGCACTGACCCTAAAACCTGCGGCCGTGAGGCCACGAGAAAAGAATCAGTCCTTAACGCCTAATTTAGTGGAAATAATTTAATTTAACTGCACTTAACCCTCGTTGGTGTCTCCACCTTATCGTGGTGAGGATGCCAAGGACCCTGAGAGCTATACCAGCGGTAGCGTAGCTACTGGCAGGGCCTCCCTTGCTGGACAGGTCAAAGGGTAGGCATCAGACGAAGAGAGACACAAAAAACCAAAAACTGATGCCGGAAGCAGCGTCATCAGCAGCGACTTGAAGCACAGAGCAAATGATGCTCGAGATGGTTCAAGTTCGTACAGCAACAGGCGTGACCAGAGTGGTTTGAACGGCTGTTGTACTGCGATGTGGAAAGCAAATGGAAAAACTACCACATTATCACTTTTCCTGGATGCCATGTATGCGAAGATAGAGGGGCGGATAGAAGCGACCAGAAGACGAGGAAGAAGACGTAAGATAATGCTGGACGACCTTGGGGACAGAAGAGAATATTTTTATTTGAAGGAGAAAGCTCTAGATCCCATTAAGTGGAGGAACTGTTTTGGAAGAGACTGTGGACCTGTCGTCTGACAGATTACTGATGAATGAATGAACTGCGTTTAATCTTCTCTTCTGTAAGCAGCGTCAGAATTGTTAACCCAAGCAGATACATATAAACAAGAAGTTCTGGTAAGAATTTCCTGCCTTCCTTTGATACGACACGGACCGCATAGAAAACGGTGCCTCCAACAATTCTTCATTGTCGCGGGAATGTGTTTTCCGATCCGTTGCCTAGCAATGATAAAGGAATACAGAGACAGACCCACAGACTCTTCTCTGATACGATACGGACCATATAAAAAATGGCCCTTCCAACAATTCTTTCATTGTTGCATGTATTTTTATCCGCGGGAACATGTAT
>NW_019737409.1:64882-74799 GCF_002891405.2 Cryptotermes secundus
ATTGATTTTCGACATCTGTTGGCATTACTCATCGTCAAATAAAGCACTGTGTATAATTTTAATTTTAAAATTTAGAATTATTTTTATTTACAATTTTGGTAAGGTATTAATTACGAGTTAGTAGATCATAAATAATAATATAAATACGAAGTGAAATATAAGGCAGAAAACAATATGTTAGTACCTCTCCCGCCATCCCCCATCCTCAAATACAAATTGCTAGAATAGCTTGATGAGCTGGGATAGCTCAGTCTGTGTAGGGAATATACTACAGTCTGCATGTCCGAGGTATCGGGTTTCGATTTATGGCAGATTTAATCGATTTTTCTATCGATGAGGTCATTGGTTTTTTTTCAATTGACCTAATCCTTCCGGCCGCACTATGGCCCTGGGGTTCACTCAGCCTCTAACAGAAATGAGCACCAGGAATTAAATAAATAATTTTCCTGAGGAGTAAAGCGCGGCCGGTGCGTAAGGCTGACAATCTTACCGCCATCTTTGAGCCGATTGTCAAGGTAATGTGGGGCCCTCAACGTCTCACAGCCCTATGGGCCTTCACGGCCTGGTACAGGAATAGCTTCACTTTTTACTTTTCTTTTTTTACTCTAGCCTCCAGACTGTTTTTTTTTTTTCCACCAGCCTCCTATAAAATGGGTACGGGGGCTGTTCCCGCTGGGGGAAAGCGGCCAAGGCGTGAAGCTGACTGCCTTCATCTAATGTCAAGAATCGTGGAGATATACTTCCACTCCGTCAGATGTTCTTATGGCATATTGCTTAAGCAGAGGGATAACTCTGACTACGTTTCTCTGAGTAACTCAGATATGGGTGAAAGGTTACATATTTCACTGCGATTCGCGTGTGCCGCCCATCTTACGAAAGTATGATACGTAACTGAGGCTATAATTAACTCATTTCTCTCATGGAATAGGCCTATTTCATCATAATGGTGTCATGCCTTATGTGGTCCATTGTAGGGAGCCGCCCTGAAATTCGTTTGAACTGGAAAAGGGAACCGCCCCATCACTTATAAAAATTACTGTTTCCGCATTAAACTGAAACCCACACATTTATAACCGATCTTATGATTCAACTGGGTATTTTTCCTTTGGACTCACACAAACGAAATATGGAGACTAAGATGTTCGCGAGCAGGAAATAAATTCCAGGCCATTCAACAACAAAATAGTTCTTGAAAAAATGAAAACACATACGATATCCAAATTGTATTTTTTTTTCCGGTTGTTTGCATGAAGAAAATTGTACAAAGGCTAAGGCAGTCACCCGTTTCTTTCAATGCTTCAAAAGCGACCAAGATAACTCAACAAGCCCCAGAGAATTATCCCTATAACAGTAAATGATTGTAATGCCATGATTATAGCTTATAATTGTACTTAATATAGTTACAGTGCCCGAATAATAGCAAGCATGGTCTCACGGGATAGCAAAGGGATACAGGTCACCGAGTATGCGTCATATGAGCTTCGAGGTTCTGTCAGCCATAAGGTTGAAGAGTATTGTGACGTGCTGCCTGAAAGCCGGACTATAAGACATCCATCACTGCGCAACGGATGAGAAAGCACGCTACCTAGGAAACCTCTTGAAGAACACGAGAACCTAACACTGGGCTAACAATATCTAAGCAACGAATTGTTTGAGGCAGTAAAAATGTGTTCCCGCGGCAACAAGAGATTCGTTGCATAGCAGCGGGTGAAACTAAACCCTTCGACTTGGACTTGGAGACCAGTGTAAAGCAAAAAAAGAGTTTTCGATAACATTATATGTGCGAAATATACACTTGACGAAAGGTCGAGTGTATTCATAAGAGACAGACCAATCTTCTCGTCAGAGAGGATGTTACATAAGGACTATTACCGTAAGAGTTCAGTTGTAAAAAAAAAAAAAATCTCTGGTCGTAGGCATCAAGGGGCCTGACGCCAAGACGAACTGATTGGCGGTAAACCGCCAATCGTAAAATCCCGTGTGGAGGCTGGGTCGAATACCTCCACCGTGACCCTGCGAGTCGTAAGAGGCGACGAAAAGGGAGGTCTGACATCTGAGACAGTAAATATGTTCGCGAGTCCCAAGGGACTGGGACCCGAAAAAGACTGCATTGGCAAGGGCCAGCAGCATATACAAAAGGCAGACCCGTCCTCTCGTTAGAGAGGGCGCCCCACAAAAACAGGAACGTAAATGCCAAACAGAAATAAATATCTGGTCATGAGCCCCAGATGGGGCTCGACACCAAGACTTACTGACTGTCCGTCAGTTGCAATGTGACTTTGACTTTGACTTGAGACCAGTCAGTTCTTATCCGACAAGAGACCAGTTAGTCCAACTCTGGCAAGACAGCAGTTCTTATCCGACAAGAGACAAGTTAGTCCAACTTCGGCAAGAGAGCAGTTAGTTCTTATCCGACAAGAGACCAGACAGTTAGTATTCGACGAGAGCTAAAAGAAGTTGAGCTCCGAGCAGAGCAGAAGACACTTCACCGAGAGTAGCGGTGCGAGAGTGTATAACACTGAAGAGGAAACGTCCGAGGACATTATAAGTTCGAATAATTGTATTTGTGAGTGTAAAGAGTGATTGTCCAATAAATAGTCGTCCAAATCCGAGACCCACATAATTTTCTTTTCGCGTTGCCTAGGAAACGCGCGAAAATATTTTCTCCTGGGATGCGATGCCATGTAGTCTGGTAGGCGTGAAAGGAGAAGACATGAATGTCTGCCAAATTAAACTGTGTCACATCCCAGAAGATAATATTCTTCAGTAAAACCTAAAGTTGTTTCTTTTCTTCACTAATTAACCCATACGCCATGAAGGCGTATGTGGGAGTGGATGTATAGATCCACATTTTCTTGACCTCGGCACTAACTGGAGGTGACTAGTCAGATTCACGTCCCAACCGTTTTACCTCCCGGGAAAAAGCTCTCCCCCCCGGTACTAGTTGGATAGGAGGTTGGGTGGGCCCCAGAGCCGGTCTGTACAGAAGAGAACATTCTTGATTGACCCTAGCTGGACTCCAACTCCGATCCCTCGGTCTCAGTTCGTAGCCAATCGCTATACCGACTGAGCTATTGTTCAATATACAATATAGGCAAGTGCATTCCATTCGGCCGACACTTGAAAACAGAGGTAATTGGGAGAAATGCTGACCAACATCCGTGATCAACAAACCCCACAGAGGCCTTCTTGAAAATTAGTAGCCACATAACCGCTCAAGAAATTCCTCACCCTTTATGATAAATGAATGTTTACTACCGAGTTCAGAACAGCCCGCCACTGGACCTTATTATAACCCAAATAAATTAAGTCCATATCTCCCCATCCAATTTAATATCTACTTTAACATTAGGCACATCCTCTTACTTCCTCCCAGATTATCCAAGTGGTCTTCTTTAAAGTTTCTACGCGTTCTACAATATCCGTCCAGCTTACTCTCTTTGCTTTTCTCATCCTAATAACTGTTAGTGAAGCGTGTACAAGTGAGTAAATATTCTGGTTACAGAATTTTATGTGTCATTAAATAAAGTCACTTCGATTTAAAGTTCAACACATTTTCTTGTGATGTAATTAGACGAAATGCCCAAAACAACGTTTCAAATTCGTTCTGCGCCGGAAGTAATAGTCCACACTAAGTGATTGGCCCCTTCTACGTAAATAAATATACCACTTCCCAGAAAACTGCAATTCGAAACTCCCCAACACACTCCTCTGCCTCTTTTTACTCTTCAGCCTCTTGACTCAGGAATATCTACTCGCCTTAGCGAACGTTAATGGCTAGCTACTTTCACTTGGCTTCCCCTTTCAGTTCTCAACTAGCAAAGATATTCATCCGTTCTTTGTAGAGAACGCCTAAGAAAGTCCACGAAAGGGTTCAATGCACAACTTAAAATTTTGTGTGCATGTAGGCCTTATATCTGCTGTAAACATGAGTTACTTGGAAGGTAAGACAAATTTATATTATTATTAATATTATTATATTATATTTAAGCATCCTGTTGCACTCTCTACGATATATGATATAAACTCCGTCCTCGGTGCAAACCATATATAAATGTTAAACTAAGTGCAGTGTGACAGATACGTGAGTAATACACCTGATGATGGCCGCGTGTGGCCGAAACATGTAGTGTGTAAAGGAGAGCAAAACGAAAGACCTATAATATATGGTTTGCACTGAGGACGGAGTTTATATCATATAAATTTATTATACATTATACAATATAAAAAGTCCAGTCTTTGACTCTTTTGAAAGCAAAGACAGAACTTCGAGTTCGACAAATGTCTGGGTAATTCTTGGCAGGCTGATCGATTATCAGCTTTCGAAGAACCACCTTGTTCTATGGAGTTATATACCAGTATTTGCCAGCACGGGCAATCTCAGCGGGCTGACCAGTACTTTTAGTCGAATCAGTAACTGCGTAAGAATAAGTAAGTGTCGTTCCTGGTTTCGCCCCCAGTCATTCTTACAATATTTCCTCATTTTCGGTTTTCGATATCACAGTACGTGGAATTAAAGGGTTTATGAATGACAGAAATGAGGCAGCATTTTTCTTTACCAGGAATCAAAGGAGTGTTTTCGTAATAGGTTCTCGGAGTTTTAGTAACTGCTTAAAATATCGGAGCGTTGCCAGACAAAGTTTGGAAGGAGAGGGCATTCATTTCGTCCTCGACATCTTCCAGTTGAAGACAAAGCCAAAACAAATCATTTTTACAATAGAAACTCCGTGGCCTGTAGTCCGCAAGCGAACTACAACGACCGAGCGACCGCCGCTTGTCGGTGAAGTTAGTGCCAACTTTTGCCGATAGAGGGTGTCACGTGGTCAGCGCAACGATTCCCCCATGGCCGTTAATCTCGGTTAGTAACATCAGATATCAAGGCGAAGTTACATGTAAAACAACCGACAGCAACAGACGCAGAAGGAAATTGGCTTCTCTTTGTTAATGTAATCCAGTAGTTTCGAAAAGTGGTAAAATTGTATGTCCTATTATTCAGGCGGGACGCGGAACACAACCCTTAAAATCGGTATTGTCCTACCCAAATTGGTTTGTCAACGGAGATATAAGTGAAATGTACGATAAAAATTGTTGTTCATTTCCTGTTATCTGATCCGGAACCTGATCTCTCAGGTGTACATATAACCGTGGTTATACTGACATAAGTTGTTCAGTGGTTGAGGTTAGCTCTTTCCAACGGATCCAACAGAGCAGGTGTCCCCCAAACCCTTACCTGAGCTCGGGAGCACATCCAGTTTTGAAACGTTGTGTTTTTTATATCACCGGACGATCGATAAAGTCCAAAAACCCAGTAATCCTTAGGATTCATAATTTCAGTTTGATGTAAAAAGGACATAAAGGCCTTCCGAGCGAACACAAAAGAGCACTAAATTCGGCCGTCATTTGATGTACGCCCAATAGGAATACATTAAGTTCATCGAAATCGGCTGAGTAAAATGTTGTACCTTCCTGCCTATTAATTTACCTTTGCTTCTGTAGTTGGTTGAGGCACTATGACACAAGCCGGAAGGTCGCGAGTTTGATTCCCGATGAGGTCATTGGAGTCTTCAATTGACTTAATCCTTCCAGCCGTACTATGGCCGTGGGGTCGACTCAGCCTCTAACAGAAATGAGTACCAGAAAAGTTCTTTGGGGTAAAGGGCAGCCGGCGCGTAAGCCAGACCTCACCGTCATCTGTGATTCGATTTTCTAGAAAATGTGGGGACCTCGACGTCTCACAACCCTAAGGGCCTCCACGGCCTGTTACAGGGACAGCTTCACCTTATCTTTCAGCTTCCGTAAATTATTCTACCTATCTATATACATATTTTCATTGCGTTTCCAAGTGTCTCTCTTTATTTTAATTTATTATATTTCTGCGCATTTAAATTCACACACAAGCGTCTTGATCGGTTTCTTAACTACTGACCTTACTTCATGCTAATTTTCCCCTTCTGTTACCAAGCAAAAAAATCTTTGTAGAAAACTTCATTTTTGTACATGATCAGCTGGATGCAATAACATGTCATTATTTCTATCAATAAGAATGCACTTTAATTTATTTTTAACAATTCTTTTCTGTCCTCTATAATCGTATTAAACGAGTGCATAGTTCTTCTATCACTTGAGTAACTGCTTTTTAGAGCAGCTCTATCCCATATTCAGTTGGTTCGTTTGATTGCCTTTATTGATCCGAGAAATAGAATTAAGTAAATCTGGGTTAGAGATTTACTTGAGGTGAACTTGCAGCTTGTAAATTTTACGCTGGTGGGTGCCCCAGTTGAATTAGTCATACCAATTTAACCTATGGCAGATACCACTTTAGACAGAGGAGCTGTTAAAATAAGAGTTATTTTAAAAGTAATGGCCGCGCCATAGCTCAAGCGGTTAGTCGCTGGCATCCCATCCCGGCGGCCCGGGTTCGATCCCGGGTCTGGTCAAGTGGGATTTGTAGTGGACAAAGTGGTGCTGGGGCGGGTTTTCTACAAGTACTTCGGTTTCCCCTGCCACTCTTCATTCCACTAATTGCTCTACAGTCACCCTTACCTATCATCTGGGACTGGTACAATAGGCCAGAAGTGACCGCAGGACAAGGGACTTAGTCTCACCTCACTTACTTACTTACTCATGGAGCTGAGCCCTTCTGGAGGAGCCTCCAATTCTGTAGCTACTCAAGAATTCCCCAGCATTTTATGGAACCCGAAGGTTCATTACCGTGTTCACAAGAGTCCTCCACTGGTCCCTATCCTGAGCCACATCTATCCAATCCATACCATCCAATCCTATCTCTCTTAAGATCCATTTTAATATTGTCCCCCCCCTACGCCTTGGTCTTCCCTGTGGTCTCTTTCCTTAGAAATAAAAAAGAATGTTTTAAAAGTAGGTCCATACATTAAGAAATACTCGGCATCTTCGTTACATAGATCTGCTAGTTAACCATGAAGAGGGAAATAGCCGCTGTTTGAGACCAAACGAACTGCTGTAGGTGAGTTGCGAGTATGAAATTCAGCGTAAACAACGTCCGAGCAAGAGGTTTAGCCTTTTGCGATAAAATGTTCTCGTGTTACCAGCCGTTAGTCTACTTCTTCCAACGTGATGTGATACTAAGTAATATTCATCCCTTTTGTGATATTAACAGTGCATTACGTTAAAACTTATTTTGAATAACGGCGATAAACAAAATGGCAGTTTCATAGACACAGCTGTCGCATCTAATCATTGCATTGCCGTAT
Source organism: Cryptotermes secundus (assembly GCF_002891405.2). NCBI lineage: Eukaryota > Metazoa > Arthropoda > Insecta > Blattodea > Kalotermitidae > Cryptotermes > Cryptotermes secundus. Next base: position 72,112 of record NW_019737409.1, read on the forward strand.
CAGTATCTTCTGATTTTTGTTAACTGTTGAGTTTTACAGGAATTTTGCAGAACCATTGTAAGATATAATTAGTCGACCCCCTGTAGGCCTATTTTTGGGGACCTGTTTAATCGGATTGTTGGTTGATATGATAAGGACGTAAAAGGTATGATTTGGTTTTATTTTATATACAACAAATTGTACCATGATTAACCAGAAATTTAAACAGTAGCCTTTGACTGTCAGTATTTTCAATACTTGAAACTAGTCGCCTTCCTATTTTCCAACAAAATTACAGGAAATTCTCGTTATAGTGCGCAAGCACAATAATCCTAGGAACTGTTTACGATACAAGAATTCAAAATCACCGTCGATTATCTCAATGTAGAATTTCATAGTTCTTTGATTTCAACTTTTATAAACACCTTCAAGATATGTATGAGATAATGAAAATAGGACGATTTTTGTGAGCCATAAATACGAAGGTATGCCTAAATCTGTCTAGTTTCAAAATATTAAGAAGAAATATTTCATACAACTTCTACTTATTAAAAATACAGTGCAATGTGTTCTACTGATAAACAAGCTAAGTCACTTTGAGTACTTACACATCTATCAATCCATAACTCAACCATATATGGTCAAAATACGATTTCAGATTAAGAAATTAGATCACAAAATGTCATGTTCGTAACGTCTATAATCTATACATACTTTCAAATCACGAGAAAACAAAGAACACTTCCGGCTATGTTTCCTTCCTGCGCGAGTATGGAAAAAGTACCATGATAAAACTGACTGTAGTAATTATCGGGGGATATCACTGCTATCAACTTCATATAAAATTTTGTACAATATTCTTCTTTTAAGGTTAAGTCCATATATACATGAAATTATTGGGGATCATCAGTGTGGGTTTTAACATAACAGATCAACTACAGATAAGATCTTTTGCATTCGTCAGATATTGGAGAAAAAATGGGAGTACGGTGAGACAATACATCATAGACTTCAAGAAAGCCAACGATTCAGTTAGGAGGGATGTATTGTACAACATTCTAATAGAGTTTGGGATACCCATGAAACTAGTTAGGTTGATTAAAATGTGTTTAAACGCAACGTACAGTAAAGTCCGTGTAGGTAAATATTTGTCTGATTAATTTCCTATCCAGAATGGTCTAAACAAGGAAATGCTTTATCACCACTCCTTTTCAACTTTGCTTTAGAACAAGGGTCTCCAAACTACGGCCCGCGATGTGATTTTATCTGGCCCGCGAAAGAATTGTGCAGAAATGCCCCAATTGAACTAATTTTCCAATGAGGACTGGTAAATGTGATTCCGAGCTTATTGACCTGACATATTATACTGCAGTTCGATGGCTTAGCTGTGGGAAGGTTCTTTCACGCTTATTTCAGCTCAGGAATGAAACTGATATATTTCTAACCGAGAAAAACCATCACGAACCACTTTTATCAGATACCGAATGGCTTTGGAAATTAGTATTTTTTGCTGATCTGGTGAACCATATGGACCATTTGAATTTAAAGTTGCAGGGTGAAAATAACTTATTCTGTGATTTATTTGCACTTATCAAGGCATTCAGAGCAAAGTTGATACTTCTGGAGAGCCAAGTGAAAAATTGTAACTTTGTTCGTATGCCATACTGTGCAGAGTTGCATAAAAGGGTGAAGCAGAATTTCCTTCCTCATTTGCAAATTTAGTCATTTCAGATTTGAAAGAATAATTTCGGAAGCGATTTACTGATTTGGTTTCCAGTGCTCAGGAAATTAGATTGTTTCAAAATCCGTTTGACTGTGATGCTGCTGATGTCCCAAGTCAAATTCAGATGGAAATTAAAGAACTTCAGGAAAATTATCATATTAAAGACAAATACAAGGAAGGAAATGTGATCGAATTTTATAAATTTCCAAATTTAAAGAAATTTGCTTGTAAATTTATCTACATTTTTGGGACGACATATCTGTGTGAACAACCTTTTTCCCAGATGAAGTACATCAAGTCGAAATACAGGGCAAATTCATCCGATGAACATTTAAAGTCGCTACTTGTGATTAGCGTTTCAAAATGTGAACCACAATTTAATCAGATTTTAAGAATGCGAAAAGAGTTCCATCATTCACATTAACCGTTTTATTATAATTTGCAATGAAAATATGAGCATTTGCCGCTACTGTCTGTTGTCATTAATATACGATAATTTATTCTCATGTACTTTGTATTTACAAGTAGTTTATGAAATTCTGTGCTTTCAATAAAACTCATATACCTAGAGTAATTAATTTCTCATTTTATCCGGCCCGTTGAAAGTGCTGAATTACCTAATGTGGCCCGCGTTTCGTAACGTTTGGAGACCCCTGCTTTAGAATATGCAATTAGGAAGGTCCATGGAAACCAAGTGGGACTGAAATTAAACGGGACACATCAGCTGTAGGTCTACGCCGATGATGTGAATCTACTGGGTGATAACTAGGGCCCGGATTTTTATGACCTAAAAACTATAAATATATGCATGCACTTATGACCCAAAATTATGTCAAATATGACTTAAAAGTGTAAAATATGACCTTAAATATTAAATGGGACATAACATTTCACAATTTTAATTACAACTTTTACTAGAGTTTAAGAATAAAGATGATGAATATATGATAGTAGGTCCTACTTACCAAATTAGCCCTATTATGTCT
>NW_019737409.1:75925-117143 GCF_002891405.2 Cryptotermes secundus
TCCAAGAAAGAATGGGATGTATATACCTTATAGTAAGACGGAGTACAAAAGGAGAATACCCGTTACACTTGCCTCCCTCCTGCCTCGACTGGGAAAGGCCGGCTTGCCAGGTCATAAATGCTGCATTTCGCAAATTTTCGCCTTTGTAACTGCAAGTACAGTCCAGTCAAAAATATGGTTTTTAATACGAACTTCATGTACTTGAACTCTATTCCACATTGAAGCAACAGTCCAGCCTGAAATTTATTTTGTAATACTAAACATTATGGAGCCGAAATTTTACATTATATCAAAGAATTGTTTCTAAAATGACAAAAATATGACCTTATTTCAAAATTATGCCAAAATATGCTGTAAAACCAATAAAACTCTAAAATATGCATTTATATGCACAATAAAAACGACATAATTTCAATAAGAATGACTGGAAACATGCATAATTACATTTAAAAATAGGAATAAACCCTAGGAAAAAAATATGACATGTCATAGAAATCCGGGCCCTAGTGATAACCATAAAGAAAAAGACACAAATTTTAATTGACGCAAGTAAGGAGGTTGGTCTAGAAGTAAACACAGAGAAAACTAAGTATATGTTACTGTCTCGGCACCAAAATGCAGGGCAAAATCATGACATAAACATAGGAAACAGATGTTTTGAAAATGTTACACAGTTCAAATATTTGGGAACAACGATAACAGATCGAAACATGATTCAGGAGGAAATTAAGAGGCGATTGAACTCGGGTAATGCTTGCTACCAGTCAGTCCAGAACCTTCTGTCTTCTCGTCTGTTGTCCAAAAACAAAAAAATTAAAATATATAAAACTATAATTTTGCCTGTGATTCTGTATTGGTGTGAAACTTGGTCTCTGACATTAAGGGAGCCACATAGACTGACGGTGTTTGAGAACAGGGCATTGAGGAGAATATTTGGACCGAAGAGAGATGAAGTGACAGGGGGTTGGAGAAAACTGCATAATGAGGAGCTTCATAACTTGTACTCTTCTCCAAGTCTAAGTAGAATGATCAAGTCAAGGAGGATGAGGTGGGCAGGTCATGTAGCACGAATGGAGGAGACGAGGAATGCGTATAGTATATTGAGTGGAAAGCCAGAAGGAAAGAGACCACAGGGAAGACCAAGGTGTAGGTGGGTGGACAATATTAAAATATATCTTAGAGAGATAGAATGGGATGGTATGGATTGGATAGATCTGGCTCAGGATAGGGACCAGTGGAGGACTCTTGTGAACACGGTGATGAACCTTCGGGTTCCATAAAATGCTGGGAAATTCTTGAGTAGCTGCAGAATTGGCGGCTCCTCAAGAAGGGCTCAGCTCCATGAGTAAGTAAGTAAGTAAGTAAGTAAGACGGGAGGAAAAACTGGTTGTATAATTTTTAAAGGAATCTCTGTTTTGGTCACATTTGTACGTCTATCAAATATTCTTTTAGCGCAATCAATATCATTGATGAATTAAATTATTGGTTATTTAATACGTCGACCACTGGTCAATGTTTGTATACGAAAGACAAGCGGACGGAATGGAAATATGAAGAGAAACCACAAAGTCATACGAGGGTCCAGAAAAAACTGTAATTCCTCTAGGAAAGAAATATTCGTGTTATATAATATTTTCGTTAAATTCCGGATAACCAGAAAATGATTTTAGTTAACTCAAGTGTGTATGAGGGGCATAGGCCAGTACCTTTCCAATAAAGGTAAATTTGTCCCTGTGCTTAGTTAATTAGTTAAGCGCTATGCCATGAAGACGTACGGGGGAATGGCGGTATGGCTCCACCATTGTTGACCTCCATACTAGATGGCGGTGAATGGGCAGCTTCACGCCCAGCCTGTTTTATCTTCAGTAAAATCACCCTCGGTATCCATTGGACAGGAGGCTGGATGGGCCTCAGAGCCGGTATGGACGTTGCGGAGAAGACAAAAATCTTACCCCGGCCGTATAGCCGTAGCCTGATTCAGCTATCCCGAGTAGAGTTCACATTAATTAATGTACTTGAAATTTATTTAACGATACTATGATTAGCTCAGAGCCCACCACAGCGGCCGCGCGGTCTAAGGCATGAATTGCCTTCGTTCGCTCGAACACTGGAATCGTGGGTTCGAATGCCACTCAAGGCATGGATGTCTGTGTGTAGGCTGCGGCCTTGCGACGGGCTAATCCCCCGACCAAAGAGCCCTACCGACTGTGTATAGGATTAAGAAACTGAAAAAGCGGCCAAGGCTCAGCAAAAGGATAAATATTTAAGTAGCTCAGGTGGCCATGCCATAGCTCAGGCGGTTAGTCGCCGGCTTCCCACAGCGGCGGCTCGTGTTGGAGCCCGGGTCAGGTCATGTGAGATTTTTGGTGGACAAAATGGCACTGGGGCAGGTTTTCTCCGAGTACTTCAGTTTCCCTGCCAACCTTCATTCCACCAATTGTTCCACAGTCACCAATCTGCGGCTGGTACAATAGGCCAATAGTGGTCGCAGTACCGCGTGAACTCGGTCTCACCCCAATAATAATAATAATAATAATAATAATAATAATAATAATAATAATAATAATAATAATAATGAAGTAGCTAAGATTATGAAATATTGAGTTGTAAGATGATATCAGTAAATAATGAATTTGAAAAGATGAGGAATGAAGCGGTTGTGGCCTACACTGACATATCCCAGCAATTCATTGGAAGGACTGAGGAAGTGCACGAAAACCGTCAGCCAAAATATTCTGTGTCCTGACCGACTTTCGAACTGGCCGACTCCCGATTACAAGTCAGGTCATCGCTTGAGCTAACTTTCTCGATAGCAATGTTCCCGAAACATTTCTGATTCACAACTGACTAAGACAAAACGAGGATTCATGTCTGTTAATTCTTGTTCTATAGAATTCGCTATCAGGAACGTCCAAGAAAATCAGAAAGTTGTGGAACACAAATCCGGTTTTGTTTATGCAAGTGATGGAAATTTGTTAGAAGAAAACATATATATGATAACAAGGACGCAGCACTCCTATTATAGGCCAGCAAAGAAATCTATCTAGACGTAAATACAAATAATATTAAAAATATAAAAGATAGAACCAAATCAAATTGGCAACAACGAATCCTGAAAATGCTTAGAAATTTAAGTATCTGATGACAACAACAGTTATAAATGAGAGTCATGAAGTAATCTGGAGTAGAATAAGACATAGCAATGGCGCTTATTAGACAGTTAAAATTGTTATCTTTGCGCTTCGTTTTCCAAAATATTAAAGAGCTAGTGGGGACGATCCTGAACCAGTTCCCTTCGTTTCACATCACTAACGCCTCATCGCATCTCGTGGTCTTCCACGTGGCTCTTTTCAAGATGTCACTCCACAAAACCCCTGTATGCATTTCTTGCCTCTGTATCTCAACTACTGCCCGGCTTTCGTAGATCTCACAATATGAAGAACGCGAGGAAATCACGAAATTCATCGTTATGGGATATTCTTAATTCTTAGAGCCAAATAATCTTCCACAACGTTTCGGAAACTGAATCTGTTTCCGTCCTCACGTCAGGGAGAGGGAATAAATTGAGTGATTGGTCCAGTGACTGACGACAAAAATTCTTCGCGAAAGCCTGTCTCACCCTCAAAGCGCCGACTAATTACCAGCCAGAAAACAACATTGGCAAATCGACGTTGAATTACTAGTGTCGTAGAACGTCACATTCATGATACAGTATCGCCTTGCCCAAAGAAACGTATTCCGTTACGATGGGCCTTGAGTAAGAAATTTTGCAAGTACGCTCCCAGAAGAAAGAGTCGTCCATTCCTTCCCCTCGAATGGGGCCGACTTCTTGGAGAAGTTCGTTTCATTGGAGTGAAGGTAAAGCTGTTCCTGTAACAGGCCTTGAAGGCCCGTAGGGTTGTGAGTCGTCGAGGCTCCCACATTTTCTCTAGACTATCGGTTCACAGATGGCGGTACGGTTGTCAGCCTTACGCGCCGGCCGCCCTTTACCCCCCAGCAAAATTCCTGGTACTCATTTCTGTTAGAGACTGAGTCGACCTTAGGGTCATAGTGCGGCTGGAAGGATTAGGTCAATTGAAAAATCCACCTCATCGGAACTCGAACCCGCGACCTTCCGTCTTGTAGCATAGTGCCTCAGCCAACTACGCTAGTCCTTGTGCTTAACTAATTAAGCACCACGCCAGGAAGACATGAGGAGTGGAGGTATAGCTCACCATTCTTGATCGCAGCACCAGATGGAAGTGAGTGGTCAGCTTTAGGTTTTGGACGCTTTACCTCCAGTACCTTTTGGATAAGAGACTGGGTGGGCCGCAGAGTCGGTCTGGGCACTGAGAAGAAGAGAAGTTTCGCCAAAGTGCTGTGAATACAACTCTCTATATGTTTCAAATTCCCATATATTTCAACATGGAGATTAAGATCATAAAATACGATTGTGGTTATGGGGCTAACCGTCTTCTAAAGGAAAGGACCAGCACATCCCGTCGTATTTCGAAACCTGACCCTCAAATTTCACTGCACTTTAATAATATTTAAACATCTTCCTAAGCTTACTGCACGATTACCAACCTCAACAAAATCTGAATTCATTCTTCTTCGGTCATCAGCAGTGTCAATTGGTTACAAAGGACAGCTGTTTCATGGACCATCTGTCTCCAACCAACTGACTCAACTGGTATCCAGAGAAGATTTTGTCAACTGGATATAATAGGTTTTCTATGTGTATCACTAGGTAGCAGCAGTGTTCAGCTACATGAAAGTCTAGTTAACAGACGCGTATGCGCATGTTCAGAGGATGGTTTTAGTAGTCAAAATGGAGACCGTGCTTGAGAAGTATAATACCGTTGTTCGTATTTTTCGAGCAAAAGTACTCAATGCAAAGGATATTCATAAAGAAACCTTTCCTGCTTATGGTGGGAAGTGTATTTCGTGTAAAGCGGTTTGCAGCATGGTCTAGAAACGTGGCAACATTTAGCTGATGACGAATAGTTTGAAACGGAGTTGCGGAAGTGGCTAAGACAACAGCCAAGAGACTTCTATGCTGCGGGTTTCGAAGCACTGGTAAAGAGATGTGGCAAGTGTATCAATGTTGGTAGAGGATATGTCGAGAAATAAATATTTTTTCCAGGTTCGAATATTATGTTTTACGTTTTATATCCATTTGGGACCTATTTACTGACTCTCTCTCGTACCTTCGTCGCACACTTCCAGATCTTATTCCGACCTCATAGTTCTAATACCGTCAAACATGAGGTCGTTCCATGTTTACAGCGACATCTCTTGAGGTGGTGAGTGTGTCCCTGAGCACAAAACTGATGGCGCCGGGATTCTCATACCCTCCCACCCCCTCATGCGTCATAGCTCTTGAAACGAGATAGGCGTAGGGAAAAGGCAATTAAATTTGAGTGACGTAACATCCACTCGGTCCCTGAAACATATTGTAACCATCCCCACCCCGATCAAGGCCACCCTCACAGTTTAGACTTCACGTAACCGTAAAAGTGCTATGAAGAGAGATAAAATGGCGACAAGCTTAGAATATTTTGTTATTCTTGTACCTTGTCTGCTAGCTTGCGATAGCAGAATTTCGAAATTCAAGCTATAGTGGGCGGTCATCACATTGGTCAACTGAACTATCATCGTGTCAAAAGAAAAGTGGCACAAAGTGCACGAAAGTGGCGACCGTTGTTTTCAAATTGCTGCAACCGATAAGTTTGTAGCTCGAATTAATATTTCGATACTATCACAAAAGTCAGCCACTAATATATAGTAAACCCTCGCTAATCCGGATTAATGGAGGGAGGTCATCCGGATTAATGAAACAATATATAGCCTTAAAAAACTTAGGAAACAAAGAATCGGAACATTTAATAATAGCAGCTAGTGCTGATGAAAATGGATAAAAAATATCATTTCAGCAATTCCCTCCTCTGTCAGAAGCTGAAATCAAGGGTCTCTTTCATCCATCTCAAGCCAGTCTTAGGTATTTTCTTGGGCGATTTCAATTTATCCAGGTGTCCTCAGCACAGTCTGAAAGTCCTCTTGCTCTAATCTCTCTTGCTCCTAAATCCCACGTGTCTTCTTAAGTATATACTCAACTGCGATATTTCGATCCGGATTAATTGAAACCGGATTGGCGAGAGTTTACTCTATTCATAATGGAAAAATTTGGGAGTAGGCTAACTAATTTAAATCGACGGGCAAGATTCATTATTGAGAATATAATAATCATTCAGTTAACCAACAAATTACCCATCTTTTAGGGACTCCACACATGGGCCCCGGCAGGAAGATAAAAGCCAGAAATTTTCCATTCCCCTTGATTTTTGGTGGAAAATATCAAAATTGAAATAAGAAAGACGGAAACATTCCAAATGATACTACGTAAATTAAAAATTGTTTAACGACAGGTTCTTCTTCAATTCTGAATGCTCTAGGGCGCTCAGAAAAACAGCTGGATTTGAGTATCTCATGGCGGTGACTATGAGAAAATATCGTCTTCCGGGGTGTAACGTCGTGTAGTTAGCGAAAAGCCGGAAGTTTATCGACTCCATCTTCAGGATCTACCCTGAAGATGTAGGTGATATTTTCCTCTGAAATGTCGGACTTCTTAGGAAGTACATGGCTCTTCAACCCAGAACAATGCCCTCTTCAGCATAAATAGTCTTAAACTGTTTAAACGTTCGTCTGTAAGCATATTTTATGGTTGCTCTGCCCCATCCGTCGTCCTGAAAAAGAATCCTGGCAGCACCCTTGAACCCAGAGGTTCGTTATCATGTTCATAATGGTCCGACTCTGGGTCCTATCCTGCGCCAAATAAACATAGTCTACTTTTACTTAAGTTCCATTTCAATAATAGCCTGCCCTCCACGCCGAGATCTTCTCCCTTCATATCATCCGACTAAAATTTTGTACGCATTTCTTATCTCTTTCATGTCTGCTTCACTTCAGATACTATTAAAGAAATACAATGTATATTTTCAAAGTAAATATCGTTTTCTGTAAGGGTGTGGCTCTTCGGGTTGCTTGGTAGTCGATGGTTACCACGAAGGGAGGGTGAATGAGCGAAGTTAGTGAGAGGAAGCTATTGAAATAGGCGCGTGAGGATGAAAACAGAGATGGATGAACGGATGGCGAGGAAAAGGGAAGAATGGATGTGACAGTAAGCTGAAACATGAAACAGTTGGCTACCAACAGCCGTAGAGTGGGCAGTGGGCCGCGTGCGTGCAGCAGACATGCTGTGAAATAGAGGCTGTGCTGCAATAACAGCTGCCCATCTTCAAGCGTTTGTCAGTGTACATCTACATTCAGTAAGTAATACTAGTTTACATATTGCGTTAGTCAGTGCATGTATTCCAGTGTCCGGAGATCGAATACTTTAAACACTCGTCGTGTTTTTTTAATAGTTGTAAACTACTTATGACGCCCCGTCGGTACAATTATAAAAGAACCCAGTTCGATACATAGTTCTTTTTGTATAACTGAGGTTCCCACTGCGGTAACTATGAAAATTATTGTCTTCTCGGACATGACGGCATGTAGTGTGGCAAATGTTTACGAATGTTTCGGAGGAGAGTACACCGAAAATAGAGCCGCAACGTCGATAAACATCTACTGGACTACACGGCGTCACATTCCAGCAGCCAGTAATCTTCATAATTGTTTTGTGAGATTTGAGGTTTTCAGGGCGGTAACTATGAACATGACTGTGATGCAGTATAGCCTGGTAAATTTTAGCTAAGTTTTGAAGCCTCATACTGCCTCCATCTTCAAGACCAAAGAATACTTTAAAGACGGAGATAATATATTCCTCCGAAATGTCGGAAAGCATCTACCAGAATACACGGCGTCAAATTCTAGAAGCCAGCAATTTTCACGGTGAAACGGTTAGCATTTCTTCTTTGTATTTGAAACGCCCCTGCTTCAAATCTAGGTCCGTAGGCCGTAGTTTTCCTCAGTCCACCCAGACGTTAAATTAGGCCTGGATCACTTCATTTCACATTCTTTTTCAGTTCGTTATGCACTGATGTTCGCACTATTCTACGCTACAGGCTTATAATATGGGTTATTGAAAACGTCGTTAAATAACCCATATTATAAGCCTGTAGCGTAGAATAGTGCGAACATCAGTGCATAACGAACTGAAAAAGAATGTGAAATGAAGTGATCCAGGCCTAATTTAACGTCTGGGTGGACTGAGGAAAACTACGGCCTACGGACCTAGATTTGAAGCAGGGGCGTTTCAAATACAAAGAAGAAATGCTAACCGTTTCACCGTGACATTCATTGATTCGTATTTGTGTAACGATAGAGCCGGGGTAGCTCAGTAGGTATAGTGATAAGGACACGGGCTGGACGACCGAGGAGTCTGGGTTCGATTCCCTATAGAGGCAAGAGATTTATCTCTTCTCCATAATGTTAAAGCATGCTTTGAGTCCCACCCCGCCTTCTATACAGTGGGTACAGGGGGCTGTTTCCCCGGGGGTAAAGCGGCAGGACCGTGAAGCTGATCACTCACCTGCATCTAATGACGAGGTTAAGAAAACATGCAGCTGTATCTCCACTCCCCATACGTCTTCATGGCGCGGTGTTTAATTAAATAAGCCCAGGTATAACTTTACCTTATGAATATTAGGCTGATTACTGCAATCGATTCAAACTGCACGTGTAACTCGTGTTAACCCAACGGAGCCGAGCCTTTATTGAGACATAACAGCCATGCAGCTCTTCAAGAAATTTCTAAACATTTTATAGAACCCGAAGATTGTTACCATGTTCAAAACAGCCTTATGCAGGTCCTTAGCCTGAGCCAGATGAACCCAGTGCATGTCGTCACTGTTTGAATATCACCCTCCTATCTACGTCTAGGTCTCGTCGCGATAGACAAATAGGTATAGCGACAGATTACGGGCCTAGGAATCGGGGTTCTATCTAGTGGCAGTAAACTTTTCTCAATAGTGTCCAGATGTATTCTGAGGCCCACTCTGCCTGCTATTTAACGGGTACAGGGGGCTCTTTCCTTGGAGAGAAAGCGACATGGACGTGAAGCTGCCCACTCAGCTCCATCTAGCGTCGAGATTAGGAATGGTGGAGCTATACCTTCACTCCCCATAGTCTTGTGGAGTAGTGCTTAATTACTATAGTACCTCAGATACACCTTTCGCATTAGTAAAAATTCGTTAATCACATCCTGCCAGTCGACACTATAGACATAATCACATCCTGCCAGTCGACACTATAGACATAATCTTGGCTACTGGAAGCGTAGTTCATTGAATCGTAAATAAATACAATTCTATTGTTCTTTCATTATTAGTAATATCACACGTAAAACGTCATAGATAGTGCATATCTACAGTAAAACTTGGTTATAGCAACATCGGTTTCTGCGACACCTTGTCTATTGCGTCACATATTCAATGGTACGAACTAATTCCTCATAAAGCAACTGTTTTTATACCTTGCTTAGTACGACATGCACAAATGCATCAACCTCGTATGTAACGTCATTTTCATTCCTGAATTTCTCTGATATGGACATTGAAAGTAATTTAGAAAGTGTGTATTGGGCAAGTAACAGGAAACAGATGAAGATAACTGATTACTGTACTCGTATCTAGGTACAGTAAGGCACAACAATTGATGTAATCTACTGTAATTTGGTGAGTAGGCCTACCTTTAATATACAGTATTAGTGCGGTGTGTATTGTCAGTGAAAAGCGCTGTAATATGTCTTTGATATTACACATTTGGGCAATTCCACGTTAATGTTACGTTAGTCTGTACTTAACTACGTATTTCACTAAAAAATGCAACATTTTAACTCGGTTTTTGGTAGATTTTTACGTGACTAACATAAGGCTACTGTGGAAGTGCCCATTTCGGTTACGACGACATTCGTTTATAACGACACTATTTTTAGGTCCCTTTGATGACGTTATAACCAAGTTCTACTGTATTTCTCTATGGCTTTACATCCCTTGTGTGCCTTGGTTGCTTTTTCAGTTTCTTAATCTACACACAGTTGGTAGGACTCCTTGAACGGGGGATCAGCCCGTCGCAAGGCCACTACCTACACACAGAAAAACACAAACACAGAATAAATGCAAACAGACATCCATGTCTTGAGTTGCATTCGAACTCACGATCCCAGTGTTCGACAGAGAGAAGACTTCATGCCTTAGACCGCGTGGTCATTAGTCGGTCGACAGTGCATGTAGGGACTTTAATAATACATATGTCAGTGATGCAAGCAGGAGCCACTGAAATCCAAAACAATAGCCATGACCCTCATTAATCCGCCGATACGGACGTAGAGGCTCTTTTTGTTCCGTTCAACCACTAAAAAGAAATATGAGATATTAGTTAGATGTACTCCTGTGTGTCGGAGTTTTTTTTCTTTGTTTTTTTTTACAGAAGGGCGCGCGAGAGATACGGTGATATACTTTGTCGGCCGTTCTCAGAATTTTAGACCAAACTGGCGTTTATCTTGTTATTATATTTGAATCAGCTCGCTACTTACCTAACGACTGATCTTCAGATGTGTAAAACTGTTGTATTTGAGGTTCTCACGGCTATGAATAATACAACCATCTGTAACGAACGCCGCGTAGTTCGAAGACAGCCCAACGTTTCAATGAAACATACTGCCTCCATCTTCAGGGTCGAGAGTAAGCCAAACTACCTGAGCTCCGCTTGCCACAATTTTCTGCTGTTTTTTTGCTTGGCTTACTATTCGACCCTGAAGGTGCAGGTGATATGTCCCTCTGAAACGTCGGATTCCCTTCCGAACTACACGGCTTCACAGCACAGAAAACCGTACTCTTTGAAATAAGAAGTTTTTCGTAAATAACATGTAGCTAAGGGTGTGGAAGGAGGACCTCTTGTCCTATGTGAAGGTACTATCCCACCATTCGCGTTGAGAGAAAGAGAGAAATTATGAAACCCATCCCTTACGATTGCCGGTAACACAGCCAAAATTCGAGCCGGATCAACCCGAAACGTCAGCAATGCACTCCACAACTACATGGTGCCATTACCCAGAACCGGGATACACATGAGCACCGAAATGCTGGGAAAGCCTTAAGCCTTCTGAAACCACGTATTTCAACACAAATAATGGCACCACCAAAATTTGCAACTGCATAACTAATTAAACCAAATCATATGAGCCGGCATACGAAACTATAATTGAAACTTTGTCTCTGACATTAAGGGAGGAACATAGATTGAGGGTGTTTGAGAACAGGGTGTGGAGAATATTTGGACCGAAGAAGGATGAAGTGACAGGAGGTTGGAGAAAACTGCATAATGAGGAGCTTCATAACTTGTACTCTTCTCCAAGTATAATTAGAATGATCAAGTCAAGGAGGATGAGATAAGCATTTTATGTAACACGCATGGGGGAGAAGATGAATGCCTATAGGATTCTGGTTGGAAAGCCAGAAAGAAGACCTAGACGTTGGTGGAAGGATAATATTAAAACAGATCTTAGCGAGACTGGATCGGGTGGTATGGATTGGATTGATCTGGCTCAGGATAGGGACCGGTGGAGAGCTCTTGTAAACACTATAATGGGCTTTCGGGTTCCATGAAATGTTGGAAAATTCTAGAGTAGCAGCACAGCTTACGTCTTCTCAAGGAAGGCTCAGCTCCATGAAGTTAGTTAGTTATATGAGCCAACGGATTCAATTCATGCAACCAACACAGCCACCACTAAACAAACCAAACTAAGCAAAAGCACCGGCCAGCAGACCAACTTGCAATCAAAGATCTTCCACAAGCAGTGCACACGCATTCAGCTGTTGAAGAATGTCCTGCTGTAATGGAACTCAATGTTCAGCAACTTGCCTGCAAAGGCTCACCCATTTTGAGCCGGTTTAATCCAGTTCACGCCTTAAAAGCTCACTTCGTTTTGATCATTCAAAGTATTATCAGTGATAAATCCATACACGTTTGTTTCTTCCATGGTCTTTGTCCAAAAAATTTCAAACCAATTGTGTACACTCATGATTGTTAGTTTTTGGGCATTGTCTATCATCCGGTATTCTAAAAAGCACACAAGAACACGTTTCGTCGGAGACACCTACTGTGTTGTCTCCGTTGGAGAGAGCTAATCTCAGTCGGTGGACAACCCATGTCAGTATAACAACAGCTATGAACACACCCGAGATCAGGCTTTATCAATAGGAGATAACAGGAAAATGTACAATCTCCCATTGACAAAGACTGGTCTCAGGTGTTTACGTAGCCATAGTGATACTGACATAAGCTGTCCAGTGACTGAGGTTAGCTTTTTAACAGACCCAACAGAGTAGGTGTGTTATATTTATTGTTGTTGCTTTGTTAATATGTCCGATCAATCTTGATTTCATTATTAAGGCAGCAGAGTTTGTGAAGTGCGAACCATGGCGTTTCTCGTTATACCTGTTTCAGTTTCAAATATTCTCTTGAGAATTTTTGTTTCATGTATATACTTCGTTAGCTTATATTCTTGGATGTTAAGGGACTAGTAGTACAGAATTGTATTCTGATATTTACGAGAATCTAAGCTGACTGAGAGTATATCTCTTCTGATATTACACGTACTTAGAAATGCTGAAGTGCTGTTGCGCTTCAAGTACAGCTTACTGTTTCTTTTCTGCTCTCTGCGGTTCTCTTTTTTTATTGTTGTTTTGTTCCACAAAAAGAAAAGAACACGCAATAAATCGGCCCCAGTAAATTCAGCAACCTTTCAGCCAAAGTTATCGAACCAGAAACTGGGGCCCTCTCAATTTTATAACGATTAAAATTTGTATGCGCTTTAGACTGAAGTGTATAGAGCCGAGACAGCGCAATTGGTATAGCGACTGGTTACGGGTTGGACGACTAAGTGGTCGGAGTTCGAATCTTGGTGGGGGCAAGAACCTTCACTCCTCCAAGTCGTCCAGACCGGCTTTGGGGCCCAACCAGCCTCCTATGCAATGGTTAACGGGGGCTCTTTCGCCGGAAGTAAAGCGGTCGGGGCGTCAAGCTGACCACTCACTTCCAGCGAGTGCCGAGGTAAAGAAAAATTGAGTCTGTTCAACCAGTCCCCCTACGTCATCATGGCGTTGTGCTTAATTAGTTAAGCACAGGGACAACTCGACTATTACTTTTGCTTTAGCCTCAAGTGCATGAATTGAAAGCATAATGATATCATGTCCGTCCGCCCTTTTGTTCATATATTCCATTTCAAAATTACACACTGGTCTTCGATAAAATGTTACATTGAAAGCTGATACTAGAACCCTCTGTCAGCAAACAAAAGCTCTAGCCAATATTTGGAATGGCAAATATTCTGTCACATTCCCGTTTCTGCTGTCGATATTACTATATTAATTGTCGGTCGTACGAAAGTCTTCCCTAGTGTGGCTCATTTTGCGTGTGATAGCTTTTCTATTTTCATACCTTAAAATATATCGCGAACTCCTTAATAATATAATGGGCGCACCCACATGTCAACAGGGAATTCCCCGAGGCCTGTAACGTTAGCTGACGAACTTTAGACATACTCTGAGGACAAAGTTTATTGTATTCAGTTTGCTCGTTTTGAAACTTATTTTCAAGATGAACTTATAAAAATCTTATTCCCAAACGGTGGAATACGGATTTTTACAATTAGGAAGAAAATATTTTAAAAGCTAAATTTTTAAGAACATGATGGGGGAAATTCATTTTAAAATTATAACCAACTGCAACTAAATTTATGAAGGGCCTAAACTTTTCTGCATAAAATTATTCGGGAAGACAACGTGAGGTAAAGGTAAAAAGATAAATTTATCCCTGTAACAGGCCGTGGAGGCCCACAGGGTTTTAAAACGTCGAGGCTCCTAAATTTTCTAGACAGTCGGCTCACAGATGGCGATGAGGTTGTCAGCCTTACACGCCGGCTGCACCTTTACCCACAGGAAGTTTCTTGGTACTCATTTCTGTTAGCAGCTGAATCGACCCCGGGCAATAGTGCGGCTGGGAGGAGAGGTCAATTGAAAAATCTAATGACCTCATCGAGAATCGAACCCGTGACCTTCTGGCTTGCAGCATAGTACCTCAACCACCTACGCTACCAACGTGAGAGAGACTGAAAATAAAATTATCTGTTTTCATGCCTATGAAAGAACATATTTTTGATTGTGTCTTCGACTGTTATTTTGACTTTAAATGATAAGCTGTAAAGATTATCATGGGGTGAGTGAGGAAAGATTGTGATATTGCCTGCCTGTATTCAGTAGGATAATCCAGTTAAGGCTGCGCGCTCAGCAATACTACTAGCACACCGGAGAGTCTCTTTTTGTCCGAAGTCTACTTGGTGTCTGTCTCATGTCCTAACGCCCACTCGAGGGTAAAATACTTATTTGGTATTCTGTACGCTTATCTTTCACGCGGAGAAGTGTCAGGAACCTAGAGGCAGCACGCACTCTTTCGTTAATTTATATGGTAGAGACTTGCATGATGAAGTCTTCTAGTCCCCAAAACTTGGTTTAGAAAAGCGGCTTCCTACAGCTTTTAGTTCCACCTGATGCGAGGCTGACTTTCTGAAGGAGCGTCTGTGATTTCATTCCGTCTCTACGGCAAATTCCTGCTTCCGTGCACCAGTTCGTAGTTCATACTGTTGCATCTCTTAACCTTGAGTAAGGAGTGTGAAACATTACAGATTGCTTGAGACAAACGGCGCGTATGTTACTTGCAAAAGGCCCATCGAAATTTCGAAGGAAATATCTGCAATAAAAATGTTTTACCAAAATACCTAACCTCAATAACATGAAACGTTTAAAAAAAGTGAATAATATTCATACGTATAAACTATGTGTATTGTAACGTATTTGCTCTATGCAGGAACTGTTGAGCCACAGAGGCCACGGGGAACGCGCGCAACGGGAGCTTTGCGGATTGTATCGGCGCGTTGCTAGGCGACAGCTCTATGAACGCTTGGATTGTCCAACAGTGAGTAGGGGTCACGTGACCTTTGCGTTTCCGCAAGTGACATCACATACACCCCACCTAGCTGGTTGCTACGCAACGCTCGGTAAACGCTCTTCCACGCTAGGCTGTGACGTCACGCAACAGTGAAGCGAGCTGCGTTTTCCGCTTGTCCGATTGAGAGTTCATAGGAGAAATGGAATTCCTAAGAGTCGGAGTATTGACCCTCCAAAAAGTCCTCATTAGATCCGTAATGACTTATGCTAGTCCCGCCTGGGAATTTGGGGCAAATTATATAACAAAATTATGCAGACAACAAGCAGCAGTCATACAAAACCATGATAATGAGACTGTTCGCAATATTGGACAAGGCAAAGCCCGACATAGAAAGTATGAGAGGCTTAAACTTGGCGGCGGTCAGGCATACGACCGTTCAAGTGACTAGACTACCATTGTGGCGAATACTACTAGAAATAGGGCACAGTCTGCTGTACTGAGTCTGGACTGACAAGAGGCCTTGTATATGTATATTGTACAAAGAAGTAAATATTAAGAGTAAACTTATAAATAAATTACATACTGACAATGAACTTAATACTACCGACTATGACTGACAAATGACAGACCTGACCTCTCGTTGGAGAGGGCGCCCCACATGGACAGGACAGTAACTTTCTTACAAGAAGAAACATCTGGTCATGAGTCCCAGCCGGGGCTCGACACCAAGACAGACAGACTGACTGACCGTCAGTTGCAATGTGACTTTGACTTTGACTTTGAGTTGAAGAGTCGAGTCGGAGCTAGTTGCGCGTTATGGGAGAAGCATGCAGAGTACAGAAGAATATAGGAGGTCTGCCTGTGAAAATCTAAGGTGTGACTAGAAGATTTTATGTGTGATAATCAGTGATAATGAGTGATAGCTGATAAGTCAACCAGTTAAGAATTATTGTGTGACTTCAACAATTTATATGCGCTATTGTCCAGCGAGATTTGTAGTGTGTAATTCAGTGAGACTTGTAAAGCTCCTGTGTTATCAGTATGTGGAAACTACTGCAGATAAACTGAGAAGATTAGTGTATAGTAATTGTAAATTGTGTAAACCCGCAATAGTGTTAGTGTAGTTACAACTAGTAAATATTAAAATAAACCAGTTACTAAACCAAACCGCGTCTCCAGTCGTCCAAACACGTTACATTGGTGTCAGAAGTGGGATTGGATTGATCGAATTACTGGATTGAATATTGCAGTAGAAATTATACCGCCACACTATGGAAGGGGAACAAAGGTTGGAGCTCCTGAAAGCCATGCAAGAAGCGATGGAAACACGTAAAGGTTCTTTAGCCTCTAAAATGGACGCCAACCAAGCAGGAATGAAGGCCATGCAGGAACAGATGGACGCCAACCAGGAACAGGCAGACGCCAATATGAAAACCAACCAAGAAATTGCAGCCAGAATGGAGGCCAAGATGGGCAAATTTAAAGGACATGAAAGAAGAAATGCTGGCCAGGATAAAAGCCATGACAAAGGACAATAATGA
Source organism: Cryptotermes secundus (assembly GCF_002891405.2). Lineage (NCBI taxonomy): Eukaryota > Metazoa > Arthropoda > Insecta > Blattodea > Kalotermitidae > Cryptotermes > Cryptotermes secundus. The sequence goes on from NW_019737409.1 coordinate 92,398, forward strand.
GAAGTTCGAGGTCCTTCAAGGCACTCTTGTTACCCGGATCGATGCCAACCAAGAAGAGTTTAAAATCACAGTAAATGCCCTCCAAGAGAAGATGGATGCCTGGATAGCAAACATGAGGTATGAACAAAAAGATAAAACGGCCTGCCAAAAAGCAACTGAGACCAATCCAGAGAAAATGGAGCCAAGTCCAGAAAAGATGGAGTCCGGAGCAGAGCATCGGGAGGTCCCTAAGGAAGAGGCCGCAGTGGAAACTTCTGGAGCAATGAAGAAGCGGCATTGGGGCCAGAATCTAGCTGCAGTTACTAGACCCGTCGGAGGTGGTGAAGATAGTTTCAAGTTGGCTCTCGTTGTTCGAACAGACTTGAAGATGGAAAAGGGAAAAGCAGCAGCTCAGTGTTCCCATGCAGCAGTCATGGCATACGAACAGGCCTTGCACCTCCAACCCACCATTCTCAAACTATGGAAAGCATGTGGGCAGGCCAAGCTAGTGCTCAAAGTGGAAACAGAATGTGAGTTACTGGAACTTGCCCACAAGGCTCGCAGCCAGGGGCTCATCACAAGTCTTGTATGTGATACTGGACTCACCCAGGTAGATCCAGGCTCCAAAACTGTGCTGGGGATTGGCCCTGGACCTGTCAACCTTGTGGACACAGTCTCTGGACATCTGAAGTTGTTTTGAGGAAGAGAATGTGTCATGTGTGAACTCATGTATGGAATCAAAAAGACTGGAAAATAGAGTTATCAGTGTGAGTAACAAGAAAGTATTTCTTCTGTGTGCTACCATTTAGTGCATAGACACCCATGCTGGACAGTGTGCAAGACAATTTTGAGTTGCATAAACATTACTTACTGTCTTACTGATAGTTTAATGCAATGACAGCAGTAACTTGAATTACCAAAATTATTACTAGCATAATGCCAGTTGGTCAGCTCTGTTCATTGGACAGCCTTCAGAGGCTCTATGCACCTGCTAGTCTTGGCCAGGAAATTATGTAGGTCATGTGCAGGAAGGTGAGACAGACAAGCTGAGACCTAGGAAAAGAAGAATAGGTGATGCATTGTTAGGCTATTCGGGACAAATGAGAGAGCAATGTTACATGTACACCCATTGCTAGGCAAGGAATGGTAAACAAGTTACTGCGAAGACGAACTCTCGATAAACAGTAGATTGCTAGGTTACCCAACAATAGAGGAGGTTTCTGTGTTGTCCGTTCCTCGCAGCAGTAGAAACAGAGGAGGTTATGCAGCCCGTTGCCATGCAATGCCTCCGTAAACAATGTCCAACCTCAACAGTAGAGCAAGCTGTGTTTTCCATATGCCCGGCAGTTGGAGTAGGATCAGTGACATCACACATCAACAGTCGGTGGCCGTTACGTGACATGTGTTCCATGCATGTCCGTCAGCTGCGCATGTGCGGTGACACCCTAGAGCAACAGTGGGTAGGGGTCACGTGATATATGTTTACTGTTGGGCGATGTCCGTTCCACGGCTATATATGTGATTAGAATTCTTGAGCTGGTAGAGAAAAATAGTAGTGGCGGAGTCACGCAAACGGAGCCAAGTGGAGAACCCAGGAGGATTCAACAGTTGAGAGTATAAGCATGAGAATTGAGCCTATCCTAAGCGAATTGTGTAGATTGAGTACTGATTAGGACAGTGGAGTACAGAGTGATTGAAGCCGAAATAACAAGAAGCCTTCATAGTGATTTGAAGTGATAGTTTCTGTGTTGAGATCCGTTGCTAGGAGATGACTAGTGGAAACAGAGAATTCTAGTTCGTGTGCAACGGTGACCTAAAACGTGTATACATAGGCGATAGCGCTGTATTTAAGTGTAATTAAGAGAGATCATAACCAAAGTGCTAATAAATCCAATCATCCGAACTAGAACTCTTCATTCTCATCATGCGTACCAACATACACATGACAGTATATTGAAAGCGGTGAAGATATAAATGTATCTTGTGCATGTAACGAATTTGGTCCTCTCTCAGGCTCTAATTTTTATATCAACTGTTTATCTATTTTTATAAGCGTATTTGCTCGGCAGATTTCATTTATACAGAAGAGAAAGGTGAAGATGATAGTGGAATGCCGTATGCTCATACCTTATAGCTTCGGATATTTGCAAAATTGTGGATAATCGGTCTGGCACTTTTCAGAAAGAATGAGGGTGAGAGAGGACAGACAACTAAGTAGAAAAGTGATCTCAATATCTGCTACTACACCCATAACTCTTAAAGCATATGTGTGGAATTTTATTACGAGGGACCTGAGGAATATACGAGTACATATATTTATTAAAATAGGCACTGTTCATACAACTGTTGTGTTTCTGGACATTATCCATCGTCCTGTTTTTATTTGAAACACGACGTTTCGGGGACTGGATTCTGTCTCCGTCTTCAGGTGGAACCTACTCAGTTGGGGCCAATCGATATAGCTAGTCACTATCTCCGGACACCTGCACCAAACACAAGATAGGGTTATACAAACCAGGCAAAGCACAAATCATCTGAATAATGTGAAAAAGTATATACATTGTAAGACGGTTAGCATAAACCATGGATATGAATCAGTGTAACAGGACGCTAAAATATAACATATAACATCTGAGAAAGTTAAGACAAACATTGGAAATATTTAAAAAAGTACTCCACATATATGAGGCCTAGCACCAGAATACTATCAGAATAGATGTCACTTGAGATATAAATTCTCTGTATGGTACTAACACAAAAAACACCAATTTCCCATTTAGTTTACACTGGACGGAGTTGTACTTGTTTTACGTCTGCTACGATAACAGGGGTCCAGATGGAAGAGACGCCCAAGCTGGGCTGACTGATCTACCATCTGGACTCCCATTATCGCAGTTGAAATAAAAAACTACAACTCCTTCCATTGTAGAGTAAGTGGGAAAATTGTGTTCTTTTTTTTTTGTGTGTTCTACCATACAGAGAATTTATATCTTTAGTGATGACATCTGTTCTGATAGTACCGTGATGTCAGGCCCCATACGTGTAAAGTTTTTTTTTTTTGTGTTTTTAATGTTTGTCTCAACTCTCGCAGATGATTTGTATACCCTCTCTTGTACTAGTGCAAGTGACCGGAGATATGGACTAGCTCTATGCGATAGAATAGCGCCATGAAGTCCATTGAAAAAAACTGACGTTTCGGAGAAACATGTCGCCTCCATAGTCAGTGTTGAAGAGTAAGGAGAGTTTTTCTTGTTACGTGCCTCATGATGGTTTCTTGCTTTGGTTACTCTACAATCCAAAAGATGAAGGAGATATTATTGTCACGTGTATTGTCGCGCTGGCTGTTGCCTAGCAACGAGCTATAAAAATTACTCCTATTGTTGCATGCTCGTTTCGCGGTGTGTTTATCAAGTCGTCTGGCAATGCATTGGCATGTCACATTATGTTCCTCCGAAACATCGGTTGACTTTCAGTGGGCTGCGTGGATCCAAGAAGATACAGATCTTCATAACCACCGCTCTGAGAACTTCAGATCCTACAGATATAATTAACTGATGCGGAAACACTCGTGGCGTTGATATTAGACAGATAAACTTTTATAATATCCTAGGATCAAGCAGAGTGACGCAAGGTAGTATTCTTGACCCGTATTTGAGAGGTGCTCGGCTCGAACGGCGGTCGTGACATCGGCTATCCTGACTGAGGATGTTCGTGGTTTTCCTCAATCGCTCCAGGCACATGCCGGAAAAATACCTAGATTAGACCACTACCGCTTCCTTCCCAATCCTTTCCAATATGACATCCATTTCTCAACCCCCTATTCAATGCTACATGATCTAGAAACTGACAGCGTCGTAAAATAACCACCCCCTCTAAAAAATCTAGGACAAAACCAAAATTTACGTATTTTTATTATGTGTGATCACAATCAGAAATTTAACAGTAGTGTTGCAGAATTTGTGTTTGATCATGCTAGCAGGCTTTTAGAACAAACTTGACTCTAATTGACAAATAGATGCAGGGAGAGGCCTAGTTCTTTCCCACGTACACATCATTATCGAAATATTCTGCGCAACTGCTATTAATGTTCCTCTATGTAACATTTCGTAATATGTACTGCATTTGTTCATTCGTTAGGAGAGTTTAAATGCGTCCCAAATAAAGAATTTTGGAAACCGCCTACCAGTGTCGTCATGTCTGTATGTAACAGTATTCACACTGTCCAATGATTTTTATCGAGTTCGATATGATAGAAAGTGAACCAACGATGTAAGTCAATAATCGCATTTCGATTTTGATTCTCGACTTTCATTCGCTCCCCTGTTTTACGAGAGCATATATATGTATATGGTTGAAGTACAGCTCCACGCTCTGCAGACCCCAATGTAGTGAGTTCTGCCACGAGTATAATGCAATTGTTGCGTTATTGAAATTTCCCTTGACATGGAAAATCGCTGTATAAAACCGCCGATTTCATCAGAATAAACACTGAACCGTTCTTCCCCTTACATCGTATTTCCATGGTACGTCGTGCCCAGTTATCACGTGCTGAGTCGCACTGTATCCAAAATGGCTCCTGTTATGTTAATAATTATCGTTAATTTTTCTTCCATCGCGTTATAGTTAAATTGACATCATTATGAAAACAGATAGATAATACCTCCGTTGCCTTATATCCAAAATAGACCTGTTATGAAAACAATTCACTAATATTGTACTTCCATCGCTTTGTATCCAAAACCGACCCCTTATGAATTTAATATGCTAATACTTCCATCGCGTTATAAACCAAATGGATCCTGCCATGGAAATAATGATTGTCAATACTTCCGTCATGGTATATCCAAAATGCACACCAGTACGAAAACACTGATCTCTGTTATGTATTTGCATATCGTGTATCCAAAATGACCCTCGTTATGAAACACTGACAGCTACTATTTCATCGAAGTGTATTCAAAATGGACGCCGTTATGAAAACACACGCTGTCTAAAATATCTTTGAGGGTACATCCACCACACCGTAAGTAGACAACCACACGGAAGAAAATTCCTGTGCTTTCAACGAAGCCTCCAGTATGATGCTCACGGGGATCGCCTTTCATATGTTGCACAATTTTATACCAACCTCGATGAAATTATTAAAATATTTATGTCTACAAATAATGTTCAGGCTGATGATGACACATCCTCAAAGATGTATTAGATAGAGTGTATTTCCATCGCGTCATATCCAACAATATTCGCTCACACTTTCATTGCATTATATCCAAAACGGTCCCCTTATGAAAACATGGATCGCTCAAACTTCCATTGGCTTTTATCCAAAATGGGCCCATTATGGGAATACGAATCGCTCATACTTACGTGTATATCGCGTTATATCCAAAACGGACCCGTATGGAAAACTGATCGCTCAGACTTCTGTCGCGTTATATCCAAATCGCGTAACAACAGACCTGACTGTACCTAATGGAGGTCAGTGTGGAGCTTCACGCTGCGGACGCGTCGGTGCGAGGCTGGATGCTAAGACGGGGGGGGGGGGGNTGAGAAAATTGTAATGCAAATGAGAGCATATGGAGAAGAATGTCGTACGAAGGAGACCGAAGGAGCTGAGGAGACAGGGGGGTTGGTAACAACCCTCAGTTACACTTTTCGGAATATATTTGGCTGCACATATTTTTCAACGGGCATGCTGATTCCCAATATTTCGTCCAGAACCACAGGGGTGCGATTGTGGCCTCCAAAAAGAGTGTCTCATGGGACTCCACTCATCTTTATGAGAGCGATATAACTCACGTCATGATCATCGTAAACAGACTTCGGTTCAAATCCTGATCATTAACAAACATTCGTTCGTAATTGGCATCGCTACACTCAAGTGTGTCTTGAGCCTGTCATGGTTGCATCTTTCTGACGAATCTGATAAGATATGACCGTAATGCTGTGTATTTTCAACTGAGAAATCATTACGCATTAATTGGTTTCTGCTGCAGCCTGAAAGTACATACGTTCTCGGTGCAAATTGTATAATTCGAGTTAATCCATATCACATGACACCCGCTTCTATAAGAAATTTGTTAAAAAAAAAAGATAAAGTTGTCTCTGTGCTTAATTAAGCAACACGTCATGAAGACGTATGGAAATGTGAAAGTACTGGCATACGCATTCTTAACCTCAGCAGCGGACGGAGATGAGAGGCCAGCTTTAAGCCTTGACCTCTTCACCATATTGGAAAATCTCTCAGTACCCATTGGATAGGAGGTTTAGTGAGCCCTAAAGCCAGTCTTGGCGTAGTGGAGAAGAGAAAAATGTCTCGTTCTTGCCGCAAATCGAATCCCAATTACTGGGTAGTCGAGCCTGTGGTTTTTTTTTATTGCTAGTGGGGTGGGACTAAGTCCCTTGTACTGCGGCCACTTCTGGCCTATTGTACCAGCCGCAGATGATAGGTGAGGGTGATTGTGGAGCAATTGGTGGAATGAAGATTGGCAGGGGAAACCGAAGTACTCGGAGAAAACCTGCCCCAGCGCCACTTTGTCCACCACAAATCCCACTTGACCAGACCCGGGATCGAACCCGGGCTGCCGCGTTGGGAAGCCAGTGACTAACCGCTTGAGCTATGGCGCGGCCTTCAGCCTGTATCATAGTCGTTATACCAACTGAGCTATCCCGGCTCCCAAGTGTTACACGAGTAATAGCACTTCTTATTAACTTTTTCAAATTGAAACTGTAGCGCTTGTAAGCCATCCACAGTCACATAAATCGGTTAAAATTGTAAACATCTGACGAAGACTTAAATTAATATTTTATTAAGAACTTCGAATTGAAATTTGTCTCGTGACAGACCAGTCTCCTCCTGTTCAAGGTGTCTTGGTTTCCTTTTCCATCAGCGTTCGTTGCTCATCTTAGCAAACTAAACTAAAAACCACTGAACTCCGTGGCTTTCAGTCGCAAGCGAACTATACTGACCGAGTGACCGCCGCCTGTCGGCGAAGTTAGTGCCAACTTTTGCGGATAGAGGGTGTCGCGTGGTCAGCGCAACCGATTCCCACGGCCGTTTTCTAGACCCGAACCGCCACTTTACCATTCAAGTAGCTCCTCAATTATCCTCTCGAGGCTGAGTGGACTCCGTTAGAGACCCATTATTTCTCAGAAAATCTTGTAGCGCCGGGAATCGAATCCGGGATCTCTAGATCTGTAGCCAGGGCCTCTGACCACTAGACCACAAAGGCGGTCCATCTTAGCGAACTACTGATGTAAATAAAGGTTAGGTCATAGCCACATGATTGATAAGCCGTTCGCCAAGACACGGAGAGCGTCACTAAATGTCCAAAGGATTCTTTCTTTCAGAATCTATCCAAGCAGGAACAGGCCAGAAAGACTACAGCTTAAGTAAGAAGTTTTGCCTCAAACAAGGAGATCGGAAAATACGTAAAGGGGCTAGTTCTCGCTCGTCGAATATCTGCTAGCCTTATCATGATTCAGTATCGTGCACAATGAACCACATTCATGACCCAGTGAAGGTCAGAAGGCCGTTACAGCGCCACTTCTTTCTTGAGGCAGTTCACATTAAAACTAAACCCGAAAGGTCAGAAGTCCGTTAAAACTTAACTTTTCTCCGAATTGATATCTGTTTGTCGCAAACGTGCGGGCCTTGTAATATGAGTAGAGCTCTATTAGTTCGAGCATGAGGGTGGGTTTAAAGCGGCCTGGGCGTGTAGCTTGTCACTCACCTCCATAGAGTGCTGAAGTTAAGAATATCCACTCCCCCATACGTCTTCGCATTGCAGTGCTTAAACAATTAAGCACAAGGACAACTTTAACTTTATCTTTAAGAGGGTGGATTAGCAGAGAAAACTAACGGTAGGCCATATGTTCACGTGAAGTCACCAGAATGCAGGACCAAAAAATAATACGAGTATAAAGACAGCTAAAAAAATCCTTTGGCAGTGGGAACTGCAGTAACAAATCAAAATTGCGTTCAGGAAGAAAGTAGAAGGAAACTACACCCGTGTGGAGGCGGGATCGAATACCTCCACCGTGTCTCTGCGAGTCGTAGGAGGCGACGAAAAGAGAAGTCTCAAATCTGAGACAGAAAAATATGGTCGTGAGTACCAAGGGACTCGGACCCGGAGAAAGACTGCGCTCGCAAGGGTCAGCAGCAAAGACAGACCCGTCCTCTCGTCAGAGAGGGCGCTCCATAGAAACAAGACCTTAACTGTCAAACAGTAATAAATATCTGGTCATGAGCCCCATATGAGGCTCGGGACCAAGACTTACTGACTGACTGGCCGTCACTGGCAATGTGACTTTGACTAGAAGGAAATTAATGTCTGGGAATACTTGCTACCATTTATATCAACATATTTTGTTTTCCTGTCTTCTAACTTAAAAGATTAAAATAGGGCAAATAACAACTACAGTTTTACCTGTTGTTTTACATAGGAGCGAGATTCTGCCATTCTGAGGTGAAACCATGGACTGAGGCTCTCTGAGGACGGAATGCTGAGGGGAGTAGGTGAGCTTATAAGAGAGAACATTACGGAAGGCCGGGAGGAACGGCATAATGAGAAGCGCCATCATAACATAGTACTGTTCACTATTCACTATGGTTACTAGATCAAGAAAAACGGATGGGCCATGAAACAGGCGACAAGTGTATACATTTTAGCTGGGAAACCTGAGCGAAAGTGTCTACTTGGGAGAACATTTGAATGTATACTGGGAAAGAATCATATTTATGTAAACGAAAATAGCACTATCCAGCATGTATGATTAATTATTAGTTGGGGTGGACAACTTCTATGCATAATTACACTCTCCTTGGCATATCTGTATCAAACACGGCGTCCCTGTGACACGAACCTAGAAAAAAGTGACGCTCATCACGTACAGCATCTGACTTTTATTCTTGGGTCCCTGCCTCGCTGAGCAGAGCAAAGTCATGCAGTGGTGGCCAGCAAACCGCTAAAGATCATCTAAACAAACAAAATACACAATTGCTACTCAACCTCCAGTTCGACTAACGCTTTACCTTCCATGAAACTATGGGCTGGTGTGGGCCGAACCCCTCCTTACCATTGTGAAATTGAATTTTTTGTAGCATATTTTTTGTGATCTCCCCCTGCTGATTTGATTGGCTGGAAGAAGGCAGGGACTTCCACTACCATATTTCGTAGCTTCTGTGCTAACCGCAGTAGCTGCTGGTCCTATGCAGGCGCGTATCAGACGAGGTTCTTCTGTAGGACGTAACAGGGAGCAGGGGAAGGGAACATCACTGGCATTCTTCAACGAGATGGTCCTTCGCCTTGCATTGTAAAGTTGAGATGATGGTGAATTACTTAAAGCGGTCTACTGTGCTGCCCCCGTTGGGTGTAAAAATATGGAACATTAAGTGACCAAGAACGTGGAAACAAGCAGCCGTTGTCTATTTTAAGGTACCATCCCGGCATTGAATTCCTGAACAAGACGGCCTATCTCCCGAATTGAATACATATGTTCATGACCGAATATCAGTCAGTTCTATCTCCTGGGATATAATGCCATGCAGTCTTGTAAAACTTGCTTCTTGTTTCGTGTTGGTTTCTTGCTTGACTTACTTTCGACCCTGAAGATAGAGGCGATATGTTCCTCCGAATCATGAATTGATTTTTACTGGACTATACGGTGTTATGTCCCAGAAGATAGAACGTTTTATATAACGCTGTTAGAACCTCAATTGTTTTACTTTCGCTGAATCGATCTGATCAGCACACCACTGTCTCAACATGAGCCTGTTTGTGTGCTCAAGTGCGACCCCCCACAGTCCCTCTGGGGGGGGGGGGACTTGCCTTAGAACAGATTATAATTAGTTCCCCTCTCTTTTGCAATTCAGCGATCGTAATTAGTCTCCGTCCCTCGTTCGACGGTACATAACCTCACAAGCTGGTGTGACACAGAAACATTAAAAATAATTCCTAAAAGCTGACTTCTTATTGGATTTGAGGTTCTCACGGCGGTAAATGAAAAGCACATGTTTCTGAGTTGTAATACCATGTATTCTCGAACAGAGCCCGACGTTTTGGAAGCATATACCACTTCCATCTTCAGGGTCGAAGACATTTGCATTTGCTGGTTTCTTGCCAGGCTTATCATTCGACACTGAATATGGAGAACATATGTTCCTCTGGAACTTCAGACTCTATACGAACTACACGGCGTTACAACACAGAAGACCGCTCCTTGTCTTTTTTCTGCGAGGTTCTTCGTTCAAATCCCGGACTGACTACACAGTTAGGAGAGTACTGAGGGTTTCCTCGATTCTTCAGGACGAATGGAAGTAGAGTATTTTCAAACAGGTATATGTCTATATGTCAAGGGACTTGAGGTTCTCACGGCCTATGAAAATGAAGATTATGGTCTTCGAGGTTATGACACCGAGCCGTCTCCTGAATGGGTGCCTCCATCTTCAGTGCCTTGAAGATGGAGAACGCAGGTACCTCGGAAACGTTGGTAACCACACACGAATCTACATGGCGTCACAATACAGAATGCTTCTTACAGATTTGACACGGGACTAGAGAACTTGAACGCGCGCGCGCGTGCGCACACACACACACACACATATTTAAGCCCAAAAAGGCACATTCAGGTTTAAGTCTATGATACAGGCTGTAACATACATATCCACATAATAAAACCAAACATAAAATACTGAATCAGCGGGCCTATTAAAAAGGTCTAAAAATAACTCTATCCCTGTGTTTAATTGAGCACCAATCCATGGAGACGTATGGGGGATCTGATGTATAGCTCCAGATATACATAACTTCAGCCCCAACAGATAGAGGTGAGTGGTCAGCTTCACGCCCTGGACGCCACTGTAACTCTTGGGCAGGAAACTGGACGGGTGAAGTATTTCAGACTGGAAATTCACAGAATTTTGTGGGACGCAGCTGTCCTATCAGTATCACATCAAAATTCTGTGTCAGCCCAACAAAGAAATCATTATTTGACTGACTCGCTGCAGATGTATATCTGGACAGTGTTGTTGCTTGAAATAGGTCAAGGTCATTTTCTTCAAAATTCTCGCCTTGCCATGCGTCGGTTCGTTACGTTTCAATGTCTCCGTTTCATTAACTTCGCAGCAGGAAAACAAAAGAGGCAGCATTAATCCCTTCCTTGAAAACTGATCAGTGGGTGAAGCAAGAGTCATGAGAATCGACGCTACGTAACCTTAATAGAGTTCATAGAACCCCTTTGAACAAGTAATATAAAACAATCGGCTGGTTTCTGCTTATCTTTACATATATAATCATTTAATTTTTTGAAATCCTCAGTTGAACTGGATTCATAGAATTAATGTAAAATGAACGTAACGAAAGGAGCTGCCATATTGTGGTCTTCTGGGTTATGGTGCCGTGTAGTTTAGTGGTTGTTCGAAGGAAAATACTGCCTGCATCTCGCTTTTCACTTCCACATCGAATATGGGAGGAACAGCACGTTGTTAACCACCTACAAAGCTACACTGTATCATAATTCAGGAGACCATAACGTCAATCACCGAGCGGACAAGTGCAGCGGTAACGTTCCAGACTCATATTCGCGAGGAGGTGGATTCGAATCTCGGCCGAGACACCGCCTATCTTCGGTCCCTTCCGGCACATTTTGGGATAATATTAGATTAAGCGATGACCGCTGTCTTTCAAATCCTTTCCATTTAATCGATTACCGAACCATTCTGAGCTATATAGTCTAGATACTGATAGCGTTGTAAAAACACTCACACTCCGTACAATATGAACTTTCACCGCTGTGAAAAATTCAAATTTCATACAATAAAATGGCACGTTTGATGTCAACTTCGGCCACCTGTAGGGGTTGCGAGAGGTACGCATAACACTGTGACATGAACTTCTGGAGTTCGAGACAAATATCGCGATCTTAGGTTTTCATCTCAAGAACTTAATGTCATATTAGCTGAAGAATTGAAAGCAATGGGAGTAATGGGGGCATTCACAACTCCAACCTCGCACCATTTTTTCCACGCATATCTATATCNACGTGCACGTCCTCGTGTGAACCGCGTCTGTCAGCTGGCGGGTGGTATTTTTAGCCAGCTACAGACAGAGCGTTCTCGTTATCTCGAAACTTGAGAGCTACGTAAGGCGGAAGGGTTGGTACGTCCGGCGCGGTTCACAACCGAGCGGCAGCCTGTGTTGCGGCCGGCGGTGGCATTTTCGAAAATCAGCTTTAAGCACCAATAAATTCAAATTAAAGGTAATTTCACGAAGTTAACTTTACAATCATACTTTAAATGTATCATGTATTATGCTGGTTTACTATTTTGTTCCGTTTATTGTCATAACTCCGTAACCGTCCAAAATCGAACACATGTTTATATGAACTTTTTTGATCACAAAGACCTAGGAAATCACCTCCTGCAGTTATGCCCTAAAGTCGTGAAACACTCTGTATATACGTGGTGCTATCAGAAAGTTCCCGAAATATGAATTTTGCTCGCGAATGGTTATGAGTACATCGAAATACCGCTAGGTGTCTCCCCACACACCCTTCTTGAATCAGTGTGGCAAGCGGTGTCGAGTTGAGTGGTTGGGTTTATTGCTGGTGAACGTATTTCCATTGTTGTGTTTCCGTGAGTTTGCGGTTTTGCGATGGCTGACCTGAGAGAGCAGCGTCTGTATAAAATTTGTTTTAAACTTTGGAAAACCGCTGCAGAAACGCACCAAATGTTAAAGCAAGCTTTTGGTGACAACATTTTAGGCCAGACACAAACTTACGAGTGGTATAAGCGTTTCAAACATGGCCGAACATCGACTGATGATGACGATCGTTCGAGATGGCCGTCAACTGGCACCACGCCAGAAAATGTCGCGAAAGTTAAAGATCTGATTCTGCAAGATCGTAGACTGACCATCAAAGACCTCTGTAACACCTTGGGACTAAGTTATGGTACATGTCAACGAATTTTGTCAGAGGGACTGAACATGAGGAGGATTGCGGCGAAGTTTGTATCACGACTGCTGCAAAATGAACAGAAGAAGCAGCATCGCTTGGAAGTCTGCAGGGAACTTCAACAACAGCTTCAACACATTTTCTTTCGAAAGTTGTCACTGGTGACGAAAGTTGGGTTTATGACTACGACCCTGAAAGCAAACAGCAATTGTCGCAATGGAAGAGCCCTTCTTCACCTTGGCCAAAAAAAGCTCGACAAGTCAAGAGCAACATTAAGTCCACGCTGAACTGTTTTATTTTTATATTGGAGGGATTGTTCATAAGGAGTTCGTCCCTCCTGGTCAGACAGTCAATAAAGAGTTCTATCGCGATGTTCTAAGGCGTTTGAGGGAGGACATGAGCAGAAAACGTCCAGAGAAGTGGCGCACGAACGACTGGGTACTCCATCTTGACAACGCATGACCACATACGGCTTACACTGTGCAGGAAATTTGGGCTAAAAACAAGATGGCAGTTGTTCCCCACCCACCGTACTCGCCAGACTTAGCTCCATGCGACTTCTTTCTCTTCCCCAAGATGAAAATCAAGTTGAAGGGGCGAAGATTTGATACAGTTGAGGAAATTCAAGCGGAAACGCAGACGGTACTAAACACCCTAACAAAGAAAGGCTTCTAGGATGCATTTGAAAAGTGGCAGAAACGCTGGGATCGGTGTATGCGCTCCCAAGGGGACTACTTTGAAGGTAATGGTGCAGAATAAGATCTAGGTAAGACGTAATAGTTTTTATTAATATATTTTGGGATCTTTTGGATATCATCACACACACACACACACACACATATATATATATATATACAGGGTGTCCCAGGAGGAATGGACCAAACTTCGGGAGGGTGTTCCTTATGTTAAAGTATGCCGATATAACCCAAAACACCTATGTCCAAAGTTGAACGGTTACGGAGATAATGGCCAGAGAAGTGTCAAACTTTGACCGGTGTTACACACTTGTTGATTACAAAATACATATTAAAACTGGCAGGAATATGTGGATTCTGTAATGTTAATAATGTACGTAACATCAAACTAACTTGTGAGTGACGGAAAGCCATAAAATTGAAGTACGAAATACTCGCTCGCCATGTCATAATTGTCCTTAGGTTTCCAAGCACTATACATGACACATGACTGGCGAGCGATGACGTAATATGGCTGCGCTATAACCCGACCACATAACTGTAAACGTACATTCACAGGAAATCTCTTTTGGAATTTCGTTTCCATTATCTCATGTGGATTATTATGGAACCACGTATGCACATTTCGTAAATTATTTACACCATCCAGGGTAAAAGACGCCTCATCACTGAATAAAATGACGCTTAACAGTTCGGGATGAACTTTTTATCCAGTGGCACAAATCCATACGCTGTGCATGGTCGCCTGGTTCCAGATGTTGTACCATTTGATCATGGTAAGAATAACTCTTCATGATGTAAAGTTTGCCACACCTGAATACGTGATACGCCGATGCGAGAGGCGATTCTACGAGTGATAGACGCGGACTTCACTGAACAATATCAAGAATGTGCTCTCGTGTGTCTATCATTCGTACATCCTGCCTTTCAGAGTGCACAGAAACACTTGCAAGAGAACCAGTATCACGCAATGTCTGGTGAATTCGCGTAAATACACTTCGAGATGGAATCCTTCGATCGGGAAAACGCCTTTGGTATTCTTCAACAGCAGCACGTGCATTGCGACCGCAAAATCCACACACAAAATGCATATCACAATATTCCACGTGTGAAAACACAAAAGGCATTTCAGCAACTCATCACACAACTAATTTACCACCCATTCACGACCCCGCCGCAACGTAATCTGTAGGCTCTCTTAGGTTGCGCATGAGATCACGGCTAGTGTGACATCACCACACTCAAGTACAAACAGATAACAGTCACAGCTGACTGTCCACCGTGCGTGGACCTGCAAGAAGACCACACTTTTCTCGGGCCATTATCTCCGTAACCGTTCAACTTTGGACATAGGTGTTTTGGGTTATATGGGCATACTTTAACATAAGGAACACCCTCCCGAAGTTTGGTCCATTCCTCCTGGGACACTCTGTATATGCGGTATCCTCGCTCCTCGTCCTACAAAGGACGAGTTCCTAGAAAATCATGCGTTAAATTAATGGTTTCCCTTTAATGAATGTAAAGCAATAGCTATACTGAGGTATCTGTATCATATAAGCAGACAAACAGCGAAGATATGCATATAGATCTTTGTGTATATTGTATTTATTAGTGTAATGAACAAAACCATTGCAACAAATATTTGTCGAACAGATTGTTTCAAGCCGTAACCTTTCTAACCTCACTCAGGGTAGCCGATGTTCGCGCTATCCTGACTGCGGTTTCTCGAGGTTTTTCTCAGCTCCTCCAGGAAAATGCAATAACAGTACCTCAAATTAGGCTACGGTCGCTTTGTTGCATATCATTTCCAATTTATTATTTATGAAATCAACTTATTATTAGAAGCTATGCAGTCTGAGCATCGTTAAATAAATAACGCACAAAGACAGATCCAACAAACATTCAGTCTAAATAAAAAAAACAAGAAACATATGAAACAAAAAAGAAAACGAAGTGGTCGTATTGGACACGGATGGTCGGTGAGTCATCCTCTGAGACGAGCAGAAGCTTACAGCCGATGTTACGAGTTCAGGCTTGGTTTCTTTTCGACGTAGCGACAATGACTTAGATCTATGTGTACCGAAAACCATATATTACTTTTCTAAAGGCGCTAACGTGATAATTCGTAACAGAAGAATGTGAAACAAGAAGTTAATGCATATTCCAGTGCTACGTGTGGTGTTAGACCGCCATTAGACATAACACCTCCATGCAGCTATGTGAGATGTTATGCTTCTGGTGATAGGACAAGACTAGACCTGTGAATGGCGTCAAGAGATAAGTGAGGGTTAGATTTCCCTAATAATCTTGCCACCATCCGTCCGTTCCTGTCTGTCATTGCAATAAGAAGCTTAGCGGTGAAAACATCTCTTGGGAGCATAAGTGCTCTATGTGAAGGTTACACAACAGGGTATCAGCTGTAAAGTTGGAGCACAGATCGCTGTCTCCTAAGATGTGACTCAGACTAGTCTGGGAGATGTTTATTGACATTTCGGAGGAACGTGCTGTCACCCTGAAGATGGAGACAGTACCCTGCTCAAAAACGTTGATACATATATACCAGGGTGTTCGAAGATACATCCCAGAAGACAGCCATGTTCACACCCACCTCCATGAGGTCTGCAGATCTCATAAACTTTTGAGTGTAGGTAAAAGGTAAGGTAAAGTTGTTCCTGTGCTTAATTAATTATCTACCACCCCATGAAGACATATAGGGGGAGTGGAGGTAAAGCTGCACCATTCTCGGCCTCGGCACTGGATGGAGGTGAGCTGTCAGTTTCACGATCCAACCGCTTTACTGCCATGAAAAGAGTCCTCGTTACCCATTGGACAGGCGGCTGGGATGTGCCGCGGACCCGGTCTGGACGCTGCGCAGAAGTGAAAATCTGTTGCTTCTTCCGGGAATCGAACCTCTGCCGTCCAGCCCGTAGCAGGTCACTACACCGACTGAATTATTCTGGCTAAAGTAGGAGTGAAAACCACTTGATTTTGCTCCGCATTCCTGTCAAAGATAGAGGCTCCATATTGATCGACTGAAGGGGTGTAATATATATATATATATATATATATNTACCGGTAGCGTTTTCTTTTCCTCAGTAACTCCAAGCAAATGTCGGGTTAATACCTCGACTAGTGAACGACCGCTTCTTTCTAAATCCTTTCCAATTCATTATTTACCAACCATTCTACCAATCGATACTGTACAGTCCGAGACACTGACAGCGTAGCAAAATAAATCACAAAAATGAGGTTAGCATTTGAACATTTTTGGCAGATATTCAGTTCGAATTTCGTACCTGTGTCTGGCGACAAACTCTGAGTATCCCCGCGTGTTACCTTAACATTTCCGAGGGAAATTTTCGGTTAATATTTGAAAATAAGCTGAACCGCTTCTTTACATCTCTCCCGATTTGCAGTCCATAAACATCCTACCAATTATCATTTGATATCATATAAGCTGTTCCGTCGCCACGGTATCATTAAGTAGAAAAATAAATAAGTAAATCTGAGAAGTTGACATATTAATGTAATCACATTTTGAAAATAGTACTATATTTGTAAGCGGTCTTATTATATAAATTACATTTATTTAAATTATCAATTGAGTTCTGTGGACTGGATTCATCTGGCTCAGGATAGGCGATAATGATGGGTTTCTTTGAACACGGTAATACACCTCCCGATAATTTATTAGCCACATGAGTGTCTACTGGCTCCTCAGGGACTTTACTCCATGTAGCCAATTTGGAATGTTCAACCCGGATAACCCCCTCCCACCGGATCCTGTGGGATGTGACACCCACATCTACAAACCTGAACGTGATATGACGTTTACGGAAGCTGGTGTACAGGGTACCTCTGTCCTGTCCGGAAGATAGATCCAGACAGTCACAATCCTGCTGTTGAGAGCAACAGCCATGAAGTCGACACCAGCTACTTACAGTATAGCGATTCAGAACCTGGTGTGTGAGAGCTACATTTCAATTAGAATCAGTTTTTGTGTAACTCCTGTTGAAAATGAAACGGAAATTCTCATTTGGTTTATACATTACATAGTTCACAATTGGCCATAATTTCTTCATTGTTTCCGTACACTGTCTCCTAGCCCGTGATCATTTTGCTCATCCCTCGTGTAATTTGGTAGGCGAGTACCTATGCCAATCGTTATAGGCCAGAACCTTTTCCAACTGTGACAGGACAGAGCCTGTCCCGACTGTTATGGATAAACAAGTTCAGTGTTCTGCCCTTGTTGAATAATTCACCAACAACGTTTTTAGTTTTCGTCACAAAGCGAAAACGTAGTCTAAATCTCGAAATTAAAAACGCGAACTTTCACGGATTCAACGCAGCTTTAAACGAGACCAGTTATTCCAGAACTGTGTCCAGCGAGTTCCCACGCGGATAGGTTTCTCGAATGGCAGCTTTTATTATAAATCTAATTTAGTGTATATCCGAGAGGGCGGTCCGAAGTAGGAACGTTAAGACAATAATTTTGAATACTTTCAGAGTGTTTCTTTTTTCTTTCTTTTTTTTTTGGGTGGGTGAATGATAGAACAGACTGTGAGGTAGAGAATGTTTATTTGTAAGATTTGAGGCTTTCACGGCGGTGACCATAAAGAAAGCAGTCTTTTGGGATTTGGCACCGTGTATATGTGGTGTTAACCGACGTTTCGGAGGAACGTATCGCCTCCATCTTCAGGGTAGAAGAAAATATATAAGAAATCTGCAAGCGAAGAGACCGTGAGAACCGGTAAAAGCAGACTGTTCCTCTGAAACGTCGGTTAACACCACATATACACGGTGCCAAATCCCAGAAGACTGCTTTCTTCATTGTTTATTTGGTTTGCATTATTACCGAGCTCTATATTTGAAGTTCTTTCTTATGATTTTATACTAGAGCAACGATTCACTGAACTTTCTTTCACTAGTTTGTATGAAAATCTGATTCAAAAGTACTAAAGGAAACAAATATGAACTTTCTTTCACTAGTTTGTATGAAAATCTGATTCAAAAGTACTAAAGGAAACAAATATCGAGTGTATAATCTTTGGCACAGTAGGTCTATACGAAGTTACAATTTGAAGTTCTACTGACACAAAATCAAGACTACAGAATATTTGATGCTCTATGTACTATAATAATTCAGATTTCTAGCATTGCTCCCAACATTCGTGGAATATGTGTTATGAAAACCAGAAACATTCTCATTAACAGGAGAAAATGGGTGTTAGATCAGTTTCCTTCATCTGTCTCTCTTGTTTGATGTAAAAACATCCCCTGTTTCATTAGATAATAATGTGATCACCCTTAATTTTTTCTTTGGGGTTGCATTGCTAATTTTTAGGCAAAAACGGTTCTGTGGAGAAAAATAATTTTGGAAAGCACTACCATAAACGCCTGTATTTATGAAAGTCAGATAGCATCTGAGGTCTACTGCACACATGGTGAAAGGATACGAAGGGGAACTTCTCTTTTGATAACAACAGTAGACAGCACTTTAACATTCTCTTTGTTTATGAATGACATCAACACAATTTAGAGAAGTGAACAATATAAACCATTGTTTTTGCATTAACTTATCTTATAATGCAAAGAACCAAGCACACAAGGGAACCTTTAAATACTGAACTCAAAATTAAATCGCAGTTCCCTCCATTTCTATAAATGGAACAAATATTTGGCTCTTTATCAGCAACAAGTTTAGTATTGAACTCCTCAATCTTTGTTTCATTGTAAACATCACATATCTACAGTAACAGGGCAACTAAATAAGTAAGAAAACTAATTTATTTGGTTGCTGAACTTGCTTGCTTGGTGCAATATTGCCACAAAAATAATTGCTCTTCTTTCAGCTAGAAATTAATCAGAACCTAATGCTAGTTGGCCAATACCTGAATTTATTTATACTGAAAAAAGTCACAGTGCTAAGTCTATTTATTTTTTAGTTGCTACCATGTTATTTGAAATGTGCAATGTGTAAGAACATATTAAGGCCATTACTTCAGACTGTTGTCCACTTTTCTTTTTTCTTCATGCTTAAGCAATTTCCTGCTTCTGCTGGCCTTAAAGTCATCTTTACAGTACCATAATCTTCCTCTCTTACTCTTTGATCTGTAGATTTATAATCCCTTGTTGCCTTTGGTTGTCCACACATTTACATGAATCTACCATATTTTTCTGTGCACAATCTGAATTACAATCCACATTGCGTTTCCTATGCATGCTGGTACTATTTTATGGAAAATTACTGTTATCTAGGAAGTAACACTATCTAGTCTGGTAGAAGTTAAACGAAATTCCTGAGAATATACTGCCTGCATCTGCAAAGTCAAACAAGTGAAGTAAGCAGCCAACAAGAAACAGGAGAAGGCAACGTTTGCTTGGTTTACACTTTGACCTTGATGATGGAGGCTGTATATTCTTCTAAAACGTCAGTGAACTTTTAGACAACTGCATAACTTCCCAGAAGACGGTATTCTTCACACTGACTGCTGTGAGAACCAGAAATCCAACACAATAATTTTCTTGTCAGTGTACTTGCAGTTGAGGCTCGGCAACTTCTCTGCTTTATTGTTCTTTTTGTATTCTCTTCTGCCCCATGCATCAAGGCCTATTTTACTACTGGTGAGCAACCTTCTAGTTTTTGTAACTTCAAATATGTACTCATGGACATCATTTTAACAAAATATCTACAAATTATTCAAAGAAATGTCTGTTGTCTGCCATTTTTGAGTAATATGTAATTAATTCATATCTCTTAATAAGAACCCTCATTACCATTTTTTTTTTAAATCCATTCATCCATAGCAAAGTGATGGGTGCAATGAGGCAATGAAGCATGTTTGTGAACTGTGTCTAAATTGATGTCAATGCTGCTGTTGAGTGTATGTGTATCTTAAATTGTATGTAGACCTATCCATGGAACAGTTTACAGTAGAAATGAGGACATGAAACTGTAGGAGGAATCTTGTCTAATACTTGAAGCTGCTTCATGTAACTTACTAAAAGTAGCCAGTTTTTTGTAACTGAGTTGTTAAAAATTTCCTCACTCCTACTCTATGCAAGCCTCCACATTAGACTGAAATGAGAATGAGCAAAATCAGCAAAAATGTACACCATGTGTCTTGATGAAGTAAGTTGCAGCTGTGACTTACACTGATGTCATCTTAGCCATTTCGTGTCTTACTGTGAATGTTTATTCATCATGCCATTTGTTTGTTATTATTAAACATATTAGGATAGTGTTTCAAAATTAATATGCAGTAATAGAGAACAGATAAGTTTGCATTTGCAAAACACTTCCTCAAACATCATTTTGTATAATATTTTTATGCTTGACCAGTGTTACTATGGCAAGTATATATATAATATATATATAAACAAAAGTCTTTATGTCTCAGCTTAGAATGGTAATAAGTAACTGCAAGAATAGGTGGAAATTTCTAATGGCAGAAAGGTTCACAGTGGGCATCTTCAGCTTTCCATAAAATGGTAACATGTAACTACGAGAACAGACAGAAATGCCAAGTGATTGCGAAGGTTTACAGTGGGGCATTTTACTTTCTATAAAATGGTAATATGTTAACTGTGATCACTGATGGAAACGTATAATGACTGAAAGGTTTAGTGCAGGCGTTTTTGCCTTTCCATTAAATGGTTATAAGTAACTATGAAGATAAGCGGCCTCCGTAGTCTAGGGGTAACGTTCCCACCTCATGACTCAAGGTACGTGGGTTCAAACCCGGCGGAGGTCGTGGAATTTTTAAGGGCGGAAAATTTCAGGGAATAAGTCCACCAGGAGGGACTTTAAGCCGTGTGTCCCATGTCGTAGATTACGGCACATAAAAGAACCTCATGTCTCTAGGAGACCTCTGAGCAAAATTAGGTAAAAAGTTTCCCACCCAAGTAGTCTCCAGTGCCTCTGGTGGATGGGGGAAGCATCAAGGTACCGAGGGCCGACCTCGTTGGCTCAACGGGGGCTGATGGCATGCACCGTTACCAGTAGGGTATGGCGACAGTAGAAATTAAAGGGGGATGCACAATGGACCAATAACTGGTCTAAGTGCATGGGGAAAACCACCCCCTCTCATAATACGAATACGAACTATGAAGATAAAGAGCAATAGCTAATGATTGAAAGCATCATAGTTCGGTATTCTTGACTTTCCATAAAATGTTAATATGTAATTGTGAGAACAGATGAAATATCTAGTGGCTTCAAGGAAAGAGTGAGAGTCTTTGGCTTTTCATAAAATAGTAGCATGTAACTGTGAGAAGAAAGGAAAATATCTGATTATTGCAAGGTTCATAGTGGGCATTTGAGATTGATGAAATCCAAAGCCAGAAAACACTAGAACGATATTCTGGTGTATTCTGAGCACTGCCCTTGTTTATGCACCTCCATGCCCTTGGAGATGATAGTACACATACATCATGAATCCATGGTATTATACCAGACTTTAGTTTGGAAAAACTCTGATTCAAGTTACACAAGCAATAGGAGATGATACAATAGAACTAACGATATTGTATAAGCCAGTTTCACAGCACTCATCTCAAAGTTGTTAAGATGTAAAGTACAAGAAAATGGATGATAAACTGAAAAGGAATTATTGTTCTTTTTTGCCTACATCTTCAGGGGGTTCTCTTCCAGTTCATTTTTCTCTAGAGAGGAAAAATTACAATAAATGAGACAATTTTATTGCTTTCTGGTTTAGAAAAACAAATAATAAGTGACAATTACAGTCTTCTGGGATGTGACATGATGTAGTTTGTGAGATAGGTTCCTTTAAAATGTAAGTACCTATCTACCTATGAGGAGCATTCTGTATATAATGCCTCCTATTGTTTTTAATGAAAACTACAACAGATACAGAAAGCATAATAATGCAGTTAAATAGAGCAACATTTCAGCTACTTACAATTATTTTTCCACAAAATCACCACCATTTGTTATGCACTTTTGCCACCGATGAACAAGAGCCTGTATGCCTCGCCCGTAAAAGTCTGCCCCAGCAGAGGCTAGCCACTTTCTTACAGCTGCAATGACAGCATCGTTCTCTGGAAAATGTTGCCCATGTAGTCCATCTTTCATAGGCCCAAAAACATGGAAGTCTGAAGGTGCTAAATCGGGGCCATAAGGTGGATGCAGTAGGACAGTCCAGCCAAACTGGTATGGGGTCTAGCATTATCATGTTGCAAGCAAAAGGTTGTCTGCTTCGCTGGCCTGACTCAGGAAATGCAAACTTTCAGCTTAGTCAGCATCGTCTTGTAGCGTTCAGATTTGACAGTCCCACCAGGCTCCAGGAAATCCAACAAAATC
The DNA here is from genome assembly GCF_002891405.2 of Cryptotermes secundus. Lineage (NCBI taxonomy): Eukaryota > Metazoa > Arthropoda > Insecta > Blattodea > Kalotermitidae > Cryptotermes > Cryptotermes secundus. The sequence continues at coordinate 115,348 of NW_019737409.1, forward strand.
ACACCCCGCCTATCCCAAGAGACCATGCACATCACTTTCCCTGCTGATGGCTGTGTGTTGAACTTCTTTTTGCTTGAGGAATCCAGATGTCGCCATGCCATTGACTGTCTTTTGAATTCCGGCTCATAGTGGTGACACCACGCCTCATCTCCAGTGATGATGCTGTCCAGAAACTTGTCACCTTCAGCCTCAAACTGGTGCAACAGGTCCTGACAGACTTCCATTCGATGAGTTTTGTGGTCCTGTGTAAGCATCCGCAAGACACATCTGGAACAAACTTTGCGATAATCCAGCTTCCCCAACATCGTTTCCAATGCATTACAGCCGATATTAAAACGTGCACACAGTTCCCTGGACGAGGCACTGTTCATTGTGAGGAGTGGCAGCTGAGCAGAGACGTCCAGGGTGTGGTTTGTTGCGCACTTCACTTTTGCCACTGTTCAAACGCACTACCCACTGCCTCACTGTGCTGACATCCACTGTATCATCTCCATACACCTTTAGCAAGCGTCGATGGATGTCAATGGGTGCAATTTATTCGGCAGTGAGAAATTCAATAACACATCTCTGTTTCATACGCACTTCTATGTCAGACATCATTCTGGTAGACTGCTCTACTGTCACTATCTGTTGCACGACAACCAAACTAACAGTATACTGGCAGGAAGGTTCAACCTTTACTATAACACCACCAACATCCAGCTTAGACATTACATATTAACACAAAAAAAAATATACGGAACGCCCTTCGTACTAGACTACACACCCTCACAGACCAGAAGGCAGTATTTTCATAGTCCTCACCATGAGAGCCTTAAACCTGACAAATCATTAATAAATGAAACATGGATGCCAGCTGGGGAAGGCAAAATAGGCATCTGCTCCCCTCCCCCAGTGTATTTTTGGAAGAAATCAAAAGAAAGGAATATACTAAATTTATTAATAACAAACATTATGAGGACTTAAAATTTTTCTTTCCTGAGTACTGTAGTACTGTAGGTCAATAGGTCGAACATAAATTAGTAAGCACATTTTTGCCCCCCCCCTCAAAAAAAAATAAATTCTGGTAGGGCTCATGCACTGATGTTTGGTTAAATGAAACAAAATATTATTTTGAACTTGCAAGATTTTTCAACTGCCTTGAGCTGTAATGCTAAATTATGTATAAATATATTAAATTTCTTATTTCTCTTAACTCAGACTACATAGTTTGAACAGGTATTTACATATTTAGTGCCTTATTTATTTCTTTATTATGTATATGTTACTGATCCCACTTCTGACACCAATGTAACGTGTTTTCGTTACTGAAGACGCCGTAGAGATGGTTAATTGGTTTATTTAACAATCTACAAATAACGGCTACAATTACTTATCACAGTTGCGGGGTTTCACACTTTATAACCCTAAGCGCATTAATCTGTCGACACTGTTGCGGGGTTTCACGACTTATAACCCTATGCGCAAATCAGTTCACTCTGTCTTCAGTAGTCTACACGTTTACCGTAGGGGAGCTTTGTATCACTGTATCACACGCTCCCAATTACACAATCGCACACACGTCCGGATCTTCTTACCGCGACGGCTGCTATACTCCAACTTGTAGTCGGCTGGCTGTTACTTTATAACTCGGAATGTCTTCGGCGGTAGCCACACTGGAACTCGAACTCGAACTGATCGATACGCACTGTGCATCCACTTATATAGCTGCAGTGCTTGCCTGTGGCGTAATGAGTGCCACGTCACAGTAGGACGTTGATTACGGTTACGTTAGCGTTGCGCGTTACGTCACCGCG
>NW_019737409.1:119356-133920 GCF_002891405.2 Cryptotermes secundus
TCTCAGTCGCGCAACATGTTACAGGTTCATTATTGGGTTCCATATTATAAATAAAAATTTAAACATACAGCAAAAATTACAATCCTCTGTAGTTCAGTTTCTTTAAATTGCATGAGATCTTGAACATAGAAGGTAATTTTTCCAATTTTAAAAGTGTGGGAAGCTTTAGGGAAAGAGCAAAGAGCACATAACAATAATATTTTCAGCTTATGTTTATTATACAAGCATCTACTGATTTCTAATAAAGGAAGAAGATCTGACAGTGCCAGTAACAAATTCTGCTATAAACATGTTTTTATAACTGATTTAGAAAATACTGTAATATAATCTCATTGTAACAGATATGGTGAATGAACATCTCAAATGGACTACTACAGTGCATCCCCAGTTGTGGATGATGCATATGTAAACAAGAGGCTAGTTAGAATGTTAATTGCTCATTTCCCTGATCAGACATTCATATTATACATTTCCTGTCTGCAACTGTGCTTATGACAACAGAATACTCTGACCCACACTGAGTACTGCTGTGTATACCCACATCTTCCTGGTGCAGCTGTACCAATGTTTGAAACATTGAACTACAGAGCATAATAGCCATAGCAGGAAATGGTTGATTTGTGGGTGAATTCAAACCATTTCTGCAGGCTATTTTAGAATATGCAGCACAGAATAATCTTAAAAAGAAGTTTACAGAAGTGAGAAAGAATATGCTTGCACTCTAATTCCAACTTGATGCTATAATTATTATGTGTTCTTTGTGCAGTGTGCACAAAATGAATGCACATGAGTCAGTCATGTCTGTCTCTATCTATCTGCATGTTTCACCTTGAGACCCACTGAATGGATTTTGATCAAATTATTACAGATATTACGATTTTGGAGGTTACTCCGTAATCATAACATTCTCTTTCCTACATTCAGTAAAATAACAGACACACAAACTTGTGAAGTTGGAGCAACATTAACACCTCTTAAAATAGGGTCATAAAATTGTGTATGGGAACAGATCTTTGAAAAATATGGAACTTTCATTAAGAACTTGTGTGTGTGTGTGTGTGTGTGTGTGTGTGTAAAAGACAAGAAACTGGTGGCTGCATGAAATCTATATTTAGCTTTCAGTCTGACAACGATAACCAAAGAAGCACTGGAGACAGACATGTGAAATTTGGTATAGACCATGCACGTCTGCTACTTCTGTATTAAATTAAGTTTCTAAATCAACAATTAGCAATGTGATATTATGGAACAAAATAATGGGAATATAGTTGCAGAACATAATGTATTGAAAGAAAATGTGTTGATGTAGATCTATTCAAGATGGCTGATAAGGTCTAGTCAGGTTCTGTAACCCATGTCACTGGTTAATATTAATACAAAAAAGCAAACAGAACAATTTAAAAGGCAGTAGAATAAATATCAAGTTACAATGTCTGCATTTCCAGTTAAAGCAATGTAAGTCTTGTACAATGTTTCCTTGCTTCCTCTGTCTCTTGCCTGTGTGTGTGTGTGATCACACCATGATTTATGTCCCACTGACTGCTTATTCTGTCATTGCAGGATCAATACAGATGTGTTACGTGATTGTGACTGCACGCAGCTTGCTGTGGACACTCCTCACAGTTGTGGCCACAGTGGCAGTTCTGTCAGCCATACTGACTCCAAAGTGGCTCATTGGACCACCTAGGCTTAAACCTTCAGGTAGGTCATTGATTATGAACACAAAGTGTAAGCTACAGTGACTGAATTGTTGATTTTACTTTATTATTTATATATGCCATAAACTCAAATTTGTACACAGAGTAGCTGTTGTTAGCAGGTCAATACTGGGACCTTTTGAAAAGGAACTCATATACAGCGAGATTTGGGGGTCTCATGGCAATTCTATGAAGATTAATGTCTTCTGGGATGAGACACCATATGGTCTGGTAGATGTTTACAGACTGTACTAGCTCATCTATAGAGTAGAAGACATGCACCTTGAAGATGGGGAAATCATGTTCCTCAGAAATGTCACTAAACATCTACTAGACTGCATGGTGTCACATCCCAAAAGACAACAATTTTCAGCTCATGTATATGATAGTGACCATCACATTCTTCAGAACCTGTCTTCTCTCCAGTGACATATATGTGATCTGTACACTCTAAAATTAAGAACATTATCATAGTTTTTCAAAACTGGAAAAGACCACCATTCCTATATACATTCTCTATTACCTCAAGAAATAAGATTTCACTATTAATTTTATTTCACTTTTTAGGTTCTATTTATAAAACCTATTCAGTTTGCATTTTGCTGACGAATTCAATATCCAGCCCGGTTCCCGGACAATGGATCTGTGAAATTATGTATCTATGTATGTATGTATGTACTTATATTTCATTGCTTCTAATAGGCAACTTCACATATATAAGACCAATTACTCTGCTCTCAGTGGTTTGGTTCATTATCTGAAGATACCAGTTATATGAAATTTCCTTGTGTTTCAGATAACTCAACCATGATGTATTCCCCATCAGTAGGGCTTTACAACCGCTGCACAAGATCACATGGAAGACAACACTGTGGGCCATTTTCTCTTCATGGTCTAGCCACAGACTCAGAAGTTTTCCCTGGTTGGTGGAAGGCAGCACTTGTACTACTGTGTATAGGGTTATCAATCATGGCTGCAACAGTGCTAAGCTCAGTGCTGAGTTGTTGTGTGCAAAGCATCTTTAGGAAGAGCATCTTTACAGTGTCTGGAGCTGCACAGACCATAGCAGGTATCCAGTCTGAATATCTGTACAGTAGGCCTTGACCTCTTGACTGCTGAGCATTTCTTAGCTCACTAACTCAATGAGAAAAGGAACAAATGTACAGATACTTCCAAATGTTTGTTGAAATATGGAGTATGCAGAGTTTGTAGTTGATCATATGGGTCTCATCATCAGCATTTTAAAACACTGATTAATTTACAGACACAGATGTAAAACAGTACTGAATTATGCATAGTGTACATTAATTTTCATCTGCATATGTGGTCAACGACTTACTCCTTCATTTGCAACCCACCTCCCACATTCTGAATCACAGTGCTTACAGGGGCAGTTTTCATTTGTGGGATGTCAGCCCTTTGATTGCAAAATCATGTGGTGGAATGCATAATAAGAGGCAAACAACTGTTTGGCTGTGTCCAGTCTCTATTCATCATAGCTCCTGCGGAGAAGAACTCACACCATATTTCTTTCTCCTTCTTCCATCTGTTCACTGCAGTGTTATATGGGCTAATGCTTGTGAAAGACAAACAAATCCCAGGTAAAAAGACATGCCGACATCTGCACCAACCTGGAATATTCTGGGCATGATGGTCAAAGGCTTAACAAAACAGGAGTGAAAGTTTAAACATTTCCTGTTCTGTAATAGGTATATTCTACATCCTTGGGCTGGTCGTGTATCCAGCTGGCTGGGGAGCCCACCGGGTGCAGAAGCTGTGTGGGCATGATGCTGCACCCTTCTTCCCAGCTGAATGCCATCTTGGTAAGTAATTTCCTTTCCAATACATTTACTGTACAAAATGAAGTTCTGCAAAAAAATTTTGACTTCTTTATCTGTTAAATGTCTCCATAAGTAAAAGAGCCAATGAACTAAAAATTATACAACCTGGTGATCTATATTTGTACTATGTTTCATCAGACATAACATCTTGATTCACTCCACTACCTTATTTATGATTTAAACATAGACATATATGTTATGCAAGTTATTTACATACACTTACAATCTACCATATTAATTTCACATATAAGATGTTATAGGAAAGTTCCTGGGCTGTTATTTTTGTAATTGCCTCGGTGAAAGAAGATAAGGGGAGGCCAAGGGGACACTTCTGCAATCCTACTGCATCAGTCTGCCATGTGATACCATGCTGTGAAAACACGTTTTTACATGAATGCTTTTTCAATTTCATGTTTCATTTTGTCTGTGATGAATGGCAAAATCGAGCAATGTGTCTGCATCATGTCTTGGCATATCTGCTACCAAAACCATTTATAAGCTTCGTGAGGCTTTTGGAGAACATTCTTTAAGCCAGAAAATAGTTTTTGAATGTTATTCATGTTTCAAGGCTAGTCAACTGTCACTTGAAGATGATGAATGTTCAGGGTGACCAAGCATGAACAAAAAGACAGAAAATATTGAAAAAATTCGAGAACTCATCCATGAAGACCATCGCAGAACAATCCATGAGCTCACAGACACCGTTTCGATCAGTTATGGGGTTTGCCAGCAGATCTTAACAGAAAATTTGAACAAGTGCCACTTTGTCCACCACAAATCCCACTTGACCACACCCAGGATCGAACCTGGGCCACCACAGATTGTTCCCCTTAATACAGTATAGCAGACAGGCTAAGAAGTAGTTCTGATGCTCTGAGCAGCTAGGCATACGATGGGGTACCCAAAAGAAACTGGGCAGAGCTTTTGTAGTACCGCGTTTTGCCGCTATGAGCGCATAGAGCTAACATTCCTGAGTTGATAAGCCGACTACCGTTGCTTCAGAAGGTAAGGACTAGTTTCGGCAGAGTTTAGAGTGACAACTGTTTTGTGTGATCGTCATTTTTGCAATGGCCCGAACACATGAAAATGTTGAAAAAATTCGTGAAATCATCAAGGAAGATCGACGATGGACCATTGAAGAAATTGTGGAGCTGTCGGGAGTGACTTGGAGCTCAGTTCAGCGAATTTTGACAAGATTTGGGAATGAAAAGGATGGCTGCGAAATTCGTGCCACGACTGCTGACTGCTGAACAAAAACAAGGTCGCTTGGAAGCATGCTGTGCTTTGAAAGAAGAGTCCCGAAATGATCAAAACTTTTTTTCAGCGTTTTGCTGATGTTGCTGAGGTGAAGAAAAAAAAAACGACGGAGGCGCTGTCAAGCATCTCAAAAGATGAATTTAGACAATGTTTTGAAAAATGGAATAAAAGACTAGACAAGTGTATTAGTGTAAGTGGAGAGTACTTTGAAGGGGATTGAAGGTTTGTGCTTAAAATTTGAATAAATAAGTTAAAAAAAAAATAAGTTCGGTTTCTTTTGGGTACCCCCTCGTATGTAATACTGAAAATTATTAGAAGAAATAAAATGTTCTGTATGAATTTCTTGCTTTGAATTAATTTCAGTTCTAGACTCAAAAAGTAAACAATAGCTTGGGAAGCCACCCTATTTAGACTCAGATTTGCTATGGAATGAAGAATTTTGGTAATCTACATAATAATGAATGATTTATAGAAATGGGATAATACAGATTTATTATGCAGGCAGCACATTATCACATCCTGAGTCTTTAAATCTGCGGGCAGCAACCCTAACCTTGAACAGTGCTGGTTACACAGTACAGAAGTTAGTTTGTATCACACACGCACTTCATGTTTCTTTTGAGAACAGTGGATTGGTACACTAAGCTGAGAAAAATCTTGAATGAAACAAATCTGACCCTATGATCATGGACTTGTAATTACTGAAAATGAATGTTAAATGAATAGAAATATTAAACTGAGAAACATTAAATGGAGATGCCACTGTACAATCAGTTTATAACTAATGTGTTAAGAACAACTTAAGTGCATTATAATCAGTAGGTCAACCTCCACTTCATTTCTATGTAAAAACTGCAAATTTTTTACAGTTATCACACAAGTTAATCCAGTGGTAAGGCATCTGACTCACATTTGGAAGTAGTAGTATTGTGGGGCTCTTGATGTGTAGTCTTGTCATTACTCCGCTGACAACCCACTTCTTCGGAACAGTTTGTTGGCCCTGAAAAGGACCGTGGCTCCTGAGATGCTTGACTGGTGAGGTAGCGCGGCGCGCGCCACTAAGAAGAAAGGCTAGTTACGGTGAATGGCTGGAGGTTGCTTGGTTGCCGCGCGGCGGCGTGAGTTGGAGGTTGCTTGATCGCAGCGCGGTGTCTGCTGGTGAAAGGCTAGTCGTTGAGCGCGGTCGTAGGAGTCATGAGGCAGTGGCTACGCCAGATGCCCAGTGGGTCGGACAGTAACACGACCACCGGCGAGTCCAGGCGCGGTGTCCCAGTGAGTCAGGTGTGAGAGCGCCGGAGGGCCGAGGCAGTCGTGCCTGGCGCAGCCTGCCAATGCCTCCAAAGACCGAGCGCTGGTGACGAAGCCTGCTGGCTGGTGTTGCTTGACCGTAGAATGAAGTCAACTGATGAACTGAAGAACTGAATACTCGGCGTTGGAGCTGCCCCTTTTTATACACTGCTCGGTGGGGCGGAGCGAAACTCGAAATTGAGGAGGAAGAATTGATTGGCTAGCGCGCGTAATGATGTAGATGCAGGCTAGCAGAGATCGTAGTATAAATACGAATGTTTGAAGCAATCTGATTGGTTAGCGCGCGTGATGGTGAAAAGTGATGTGAAGAGCGAGCGTTGCAGAAATGCATGATAATGTAGGATGTTCCCACAGTATGAATTCCATGAAAATTTGACTATGGATTTCATGGTGTTATTTGGATCCTACTAGAGAGGGCAGTATCTTGTAAGATATGATCACCATGACCTCTCCCAATTCCTACTCAGTTTGGCACTAAAGTCATTTTACCATTTTAATGTCTATAAGACTTGCAAAAATGAGGTGTAGCAACAAATACAATCCACCAATTGTCACACAGTTCAATGTACCAGACCTTGAAAGCAGCAGATTACAGCAGAGTCTGGATAATGAAATGATTTAACATCTGATTTGACTTCATGTAACTATAACAGATAAAGTGCCATGGTGTGTTCATATAGGCTGGGCTTTCTACAGCGCAGTAGCTGGAGTAGGCCTCACATTTGTGTGTGCAGTGCTGTCAGTTCAGGCAGAGGTGGCTACATCTAGTGACAAGGTCCAATACCAGATTCATCAAGGACGGACATTAATCTGTCTGCCATGAATTACTGTACACAGCAAATGGTAATCTTCTAAATATTCTCATAGAGCATACAGTATTATTTTACATGCATATAGTTTCTAAGAAGTTTCTATCTGAATGTATATATTTGATGTATTAATTTGTCATAACTGAAGCCATTTTACAAATATTCCCATACAGAGTGCAGAAATTACTAAACAACTCAAGTCTTTATATTAGGTTTGAGGTTCTCATGGTCATGACCATGAAGAACACCATCTTCTGGGATGTAACACTATATTGTCTGGTAGAAGTTGACCAACATGATTCAAGACATTGCAATTCTGTTTAAGTCTATATTTTTGTGATCACTATTATTACCTTCCTTCTGTATGTTCCCCAACAGAATATACTAACATATCATTTTCTGTAACAGTTATATTATTAAGTACTGTAAACTTTAAGGTATGTTTTGTTACATATGAGTAAATCCAAAACAGCTTTAGTTAACTGTAAAGTGAAGATAATCAGTGATGTTAAAAACATATTCTCAAATTATAAGAATAAAACTACAAAGCATATTAACACTTTGCAGACCGGACGCATGATATCAGGCTTTTCGCTTTTAAACATGGTGGACTAGTCGCATGATATCAGGCTTTTAGGATAAATTAGGTTGTAACACACTATACCTTGCTCTGGCGCCATGCAACTGCAATGAATACTGCATAATAAATCTTTGGAATGTATGCTAGGTATTCAGTAACTTGACCTGGCTGGCTAGGGTCCCTACTCCAAAAGAAAATAAACTTTGCCCCTTCCAGCTGTTTATGTACCAGGCAGGAAGTTAGTAGAGGGGAATATGTTTCAAGGACAAAAGTGGTTGAAGGCAAAGCGATCTCTCTGATTTGTTTTCCAATGGGCTATCTGACATGCCTTGTGGAGGAGTAGTGATTAGTGATTCACAGAGTGGAAGGGACAGGGGTCAACAAAGAATTGTGGCCACAGATAATAAAAGTGAGAGTTGCCTTGTGGCTTATAAATTGTGCCATTTTCAATTCATTTTTTGTTTACAAAAATCTAAACCCTGATTCAAAATTGAAATACAAAGCATTTCTGATGAATGTGGCAAAGGCTTGGGCTACAGACCAGATGGTGGTGGCAGAACCAGAGTCAGACAGACTTAGTGCGACCTAGCCCATCAATTCCCACCCACACAGGCCTCATGTGGACACCCCCGGGTGATGGAAACATACTCGAAAATTGTGAAGAGTGAACGTTCCAAAGGGAAGCATCCTTCTAGGCAATGCGTGTTTGTGCAGTTTACAAAAAAAGGACTATGACTGTCTACGTATGCAAGTGTGTAATGCCACTTCACAAAGTGGAATGTTTCCAGAAATATCACTCTCAAGCACTTCTAAGAGCATTGGTAAGGGTTCTCCAAAAATTTTAGTTCATAAAATTAATTAGGAGATTTTATATTAATTTTTCAAGTGAACAGTGTACAAGTTAGGGTAGTAGGTATAAAAATGACGGTCCCCAGGGTGATTTAAATATTTAAATTGCCGGTCCACAAAGTGTTAAAATTCCTATAACAAAAACAAGTAAAGGCATCCCTGTAACAGGCCGTGGGGCCAATAGTGTTGTGAGATGTTGAGGTTCCCACATTTTCTAGACAATTGGCTCATAGATGGTGGTAAGGTTGTCAACCTTATGCGCCAACTGCCCTTTACCCCCAAGAATATTCCAAGAATATTCCTGGTACTCATTTCTGTTAGAGGCTGAGTCAACCCCAGGGCAATATTGCGGCCGGAAGGATTAGGTAAATTGAAAAAATCCACCTCGTCAGGATTTGATCCCACGACCTTCCGGCTTGTAGCATAGTGCCTCAACCAACTACGCTACTGCATGCCCCCCTATTAAAATTCCTATATCATTTTCAAACAGAAGAGAATAAAGTGATGCTTGTAAAATTGTTTGATATAAATAAATATATCTATGGCAACGAACATTTATGGTCGGTAACAGTACCAGCTGTTGAGTAGACACCTTTTGCTCTTAATTATCATAATGAATTCATTCAAAATGGGAGAAATATTTTAAAGAGTTGAAAATGATGTTTCAGGAACTTTCATTCTCTTTTATTCACATTATTAACAGAGGGGCACAACTGAAAATCTTTCAGTGTAAGCTAATGATACCAAATTTCATTGCTATCAGATAAATGGTTTTAAGCTGAGAGGGGTGATAGTGATATTTCATCTCACATCAGTAATGTGATGGATCAGTATGCTCAACATTAAATTTAACCAACAAGTTTCTGTACAAATCTCCTGTAACAGTTTCACCAAAATACATCCAAAGATTATCCCAGTGTTTCATGTGGATATGTTAACATGTCACAGATTTAAATGTTACACAATTTTTAGAATACCTTTAATCATTCTTTCATTTATGTAGGTGTAAAGGAAACTCTCATTGCTGAAAATAATTTTAGACATGTTCTATTACTTATGTCCTATTGAGAAGAAAATACAATCCCTCTCATATACAGCATTCAGAGTAAAAGTGTGGTTTGAAAGAAACAAGGAAAAAATTGAGTATACCTTGAAGAGTACTGTCTTATGGGATGTGAAAAAGTGTGGTCCAGTAAAAGTTCATTGACATTTTGGTGGACTTCTACCAGACTACATGGTCTTACATCCTAGAAGATACTATTGTGACATGTTGAGCTATGGATGACGCCCCCCCCCCCGCCAGCCGAAGTGAGCCGAGCGGAGCCGATGTTAGCAGAGTCCCAGCATTCTGGTAGCTATGCAACGCGAGTCAACAGCGGTGACGTCACCAAGGGGTACCGCGGTTGCTAGGCAGCGCGGGTAAACAGTGGTTGCGAGAGACGACGGTAGTAACAGCGGTACACAGCGTTACTAGCACGACGGCACCAGACAACAGTGGTGCCTATTACGTGGCCGTTTTCTGTATTGTCCGAACGAGGCTACATAAGGAGCAGTGAAGGCTATTCACAGTTAGTCCTCGAGCTACCTCCGAGTTAGTTCCGAGTTAGCCAGCAACCAGTCAGTTGCATTCTGGCATATGGAGTGTAGTATTTGTGATACTGCAGATAGCAGTAATTGTGAATCTGTAATTTGGGTGATTGTAAGTGCGAATGTGAAATAAAATTTGCCATACCAAATACGGCGTGAAGTTATTTGTCGTGTTATACACCCAAAACGTGACACTATTCTTTCAGTGACCACTGTGAGAACCTAATAACCAACAAAGTACATATTCATGTTTACCACTAGACCACTGAACTAAATAACTGAGATTTATTCAGAACAATGGCATGCTATAATGATGAATAAATTGTATGCAATATTGTTTAAACAATACAGACCAAGTTTAGTGTGGAATAATACATTTTCAAGAACTGTAACTCCATTACAACACACAATGGCTGAAAAAACTGTTTAGGTTTATTAAGAAAGCCAAGACACAACAGCAACTATTATTAATATGTCTTTATTGCAATACAAGAAAATAGTAACAAACCAATGTATACAATATGCATATATAATAATACTAGACACAAAGAGCCATAGCTGTTGACATGACTTTAAAACAATTCACTTATAAGAATACTAATAATGCAGAGTGATTTTGTGAGCAACCGTAACTGTCTTTTAGACTCAAAGTTCTAAGACAGAGTTTAGAATTCCTTGTGAAGGTCTACACAACTACTATTCATACTGCCACCAGCACCATTACATGTCATTAGGAAATTAGAGTATATCTCTAACTGATACAAATCAAATTATTCAAAAATGAATAAATCCTTCAGAATTCCCACCCATATCTTACTAATTCTGTTATGGTACTACACCCTGACTTGACCATCACTCCTGCCACCTTGCCTCTCTTAAGTAACAAATGAACACCACTCCTGTTTGATATATACCCTTGAGATCTGAGTATTACCAACTGATTTAGAGGAGTAACCCTATGATACTGACTAAAGATAAGTGAGAAGCTTCCCGAGAGGAAAGATAGGCTGGAACAACATACACTTTTCTTTATTGGGTAGGTTCTTCATGAGAAAATAGTTATACATTTAGTTAAGTTAAAAGTTCAGTTTGTAGCTTCACTTTAATTCAGTCTTTAGGAAACTGTCTTTCAGTTTTATTAATACTGAGAGTAATTATTTGTGATGTGAATAACGCTGATGACAATAACAACAGCAATAGCATCAGCAGCAGTAGCAGACAGTGGTGTGTGGTGGCAGAGGCAGAAATTGTAACATCATTCACAACAGAAACATGGCAATTCCATTAGTAGAGCAGCCATAAAATACTGGTTATGAGACAAGTTTGATTCCCAGTAAAATACTGGTTAAGAGACAAGTTTGTTTCCCAGTAAGGACAGTTTCTCATCTCTATAATCTCTAGAACAGCTCTGAAGTTCATTCAGTTTCTCCAGTGGATAAGAGGAGCACTTTCTGAGGTAAGAGCAGCCAACAGCACGTACATATGATCATCACTCCATTGATCTGAGAATGCACTGTACTCTGTTCCATGTTCTCTAAATACTTTATTATGTAAAAAGGTGGCTCTATATCAGAAATAAATAAATAAATAAATAAATAATACTATTAATAATAAATTTAAAAATAAATCTATTCCAACTGATAGCTGTGCAATCTGAAGTGAAAAAGGTATTTCTTTAAAAGCACAGATGTTGTAGGAATACTGCTGACATCTGTGGCAGCCAGTAAGAATGTCTTTTTTTTAGGAACATGAAACATACTGTAGCCTTAAAATTCTCCATTTGTTGTTCCATTTTATTCCTTCTTCCAGATGAGACAGTGGTTATTAGATGGCAATGGAACAACTTCAAGCAAATGTATACCAGCAGAAGCCGCCAATGTTGCCAATTGATCTATATCCCGTAAACCCCATTCAGGATTCTGGGATTGCAACATTGAATTAAAACGGACATTTGACGCTGGTGAAATCTTCCCATGGAATGCATATGGGCCATATGTGATAAGTAGGCCACCATGTTTGAGAACTTGACCAGTGTTGTGAAACAGACCTTCAGTGCATCTAAATGGAGAAATGTGAAGAAGGTTGATGTTTAAGATGAAGTCCATTGAATGCTTTCCTAGAATTATAAAACAACAAGACCATTATTTTCAGGAAAATAAAAATACACCTTAATATTTGAACGACACTTTAATGTTTTTTAACAATGACACTGACGTTTATGTGATGTGTATTATAAACTGTGAATACTAGAAGATACTGCAATGTGAATAAGAAAACATTTTTATGCTATAGTGTACATTGAACTATAGTAATATAAATATTAACAAATATTGAAAGTTTGCAAATTAAGGTTTGTGACATGTGAACCACAAAACGGTTTGTTTGTAGTGTACTCAGTTATTATATTCTGGAAAAACTGTCAATACTAAAACAGTAAATCAAAGCTGGGTTTATGTTACCAACATCTTACAAATTTTTATTAAATATTCTTCTCTCAAGGCTAACTCCTTATGTGTTGGGGATTGCACTGTGGATTATGAGTGATTAAATTTTCTGCATTTGTCAGGTACTGGGGTAAAAGTAGGACTGACTGACTGACTGAGTGACAACTACCTTCATGGAGCGAAGCCCTTCTTGAGAAGCCAGCAATTGTACAGCTACTCAAGAACTTCCCAGAATTTTATGGAACCTGAAGGTTCATTACCGTGTTAACAAGAGCCCTTCACTGGTCCGTATCCTGAGTCAGATTGATCCGGTCCATACCACCCTATCCTGTCTCTCTAAGATCCATACTGATCATTTGCTCCCTGACCCCCATCTTTAATGCAACTTAAAAATGTTCACAATCTCTCTTTAATTTAAAATAACATTAAAATCGCATCAATTGCTACATGTTTCAGCCCACCTGGCCGTCTTCAGGCAATCACTCACCTTTTGAAAATGTTACACTGCACTAGATCATTAAGTCAATATATTTCCATGCTGTTGCATATTTCTGCTGTTTTCTTTTGGCTTTCCCACCATTATCCTTATGCATTCCAGGCCACATGAGGTATTTTAGACTTCACAGAAGACTGTGATTCAATTTTGAAGAAAGCACTGTATAAATTCATACTAAGTTTGGTATACTCATGAAACTACTTATGCTAATTAAAATGTTTAAATGAAAACTACAGTAAAGTCTGTATAGGTAAACATTTTATCTAGTAAGAATAGAAAAAAAAAAGTAAAGCTATCCTTGTAACAGGCCATGAAGGCCCGTAGGGTTGTGAGACGCTGAGGGTCCCACATTATCTAGACAATCGGCTCGAAGATGGCGGTAAGGTTGTCAGCCTTATGTGCTGGCCACGCTTTACTCCCCAGGAAAATTATTTAATTAATTCCTGGTACTTATTTCTGTTAGAGGCTGAGTAGATCCCAGGGTCTAGTGCGGCTGGAAGGATTAGGTGAATTGAAAAAAATCCAATGACCTCATCAGGACTTGAACCCACAACCTTCCACCTTGCAGCATAGTGCCTCAACCAAGTACGCTACCACATGCCCCCTGGTAAGAATATTCTTACTGTATATTCTTCTGTATATTCAGAATAATTTTAAATAAGGAGATGCTTTATTGCTACTGATTTTCAATCATGCTTTAGAATACACCATTAGGATGACTGAAGAAAGCCAGTAGACTGACAATGGATAGGAATATAAGATTGTGGTCTGTGCTTTGATGTTAATTTATTAGGGGAAAATGTAATTACAATAAAAACGCAGAAGCTCTGCTAGACACTACAAAGGCAGTTGGGCTGGAAGTAAATACAAAGAAAACTAAATATATGTTTCATCACCAGGATGCAGGACAAAACTGTAATATAAAGATATCTAACAGGTCTTTGAAAATGTGGCAAACTTAAAATATTTGGGAATGACACTCTTTTTTTTATTGCTAGTGGGGTGGGACTAAGTCCCTTGTACTGCGGCCACTTCTGGCCTATTGTACCAGCCCCAGATGATAGGTGAGGGTGATTGTGGAGCAATTGGTGGAATGAAGATTGGAAGGGGAAACCGAAGTACTCAGAGAAAACCTGCCACAGTGCCACTTTATCCACCACAAATCCCACTTGATCAGACCCGGAATCGAACCTGGGATGCCGTGGCGGGAAGCCAGCAACTAACTGCTTGAGCTATGGCGCGGCCAATGACACTCTTAATCAATATTGCAGTTACAAAGAAATTAAAAGCACATAAATTGGGGAATGTTGCTATCATTTAGTTCAGAAAATGTTGCCTTCCTGTCTCCTACGGTAAAACATAAACATTAATATACAGGGTGTCCCAGGAGGAATGGACCAAACTTCAGGAGGGTGTTCCTTATGTTAAAGTATGCCGATATAACCCAAAACACCTATGTCCAAAGTTGAACAGTTACGGAGATAATGGCCAGAGAAGTGTCAAACTTTGACCGGTGTTACACACTTGTTGATTACAAAATACATATTAAAACTGGCAGGAATATGTGGATTCTGTAATGTTAATAATGTACGTAACATCAAACTAACTTGTGAGTGACATGAAGCCATAAAATTGAAGTACGAAATACTCGCTTGCCATGTCATAATTGTCCTTAGGGTTTCCAAGCACTATACAT
>NW_019737409.1:134420-145073 GCF_002891405.2 Cryptotermes secundus
CATGAGCTTACGCTAGTGTGACTCGCGGCACTCAAGGACAAACAGATAAGGGTCTCAGCTGACAGGTACGTATAGTGCGTGGACCTGCAAGAAGACCACACTTTTCTCGGGCCATTATCTCCGTAACCGTTCAACTTTGGACATAGGTGTTTTGGGTTATATCGGCATACTTTAACATAAGGAACACCCTCCCGAAGTTTGGTCCATTCCTCCTGGGACACCCTGTATATATATTCTGCTTGATATTGAGTATGGGTCTGAAACTGGGTCTGTCAGTTTAAAGAAATAACATTGCCTGAGGGTGTTTGAGAAAAGAGTACTAAGGAGAATATTTAAACCTATGAAGGAGTACATAACATGAGGCTTGAGAATATTACATAATGAGGAGTTTCATAATTTTTACTCCTCAACAAATCAAGAAATAGAGATAGATGAGGCATGTAGTTTTAATACATCTAAAGGAATGAGACTACTTGAAAGACTCAGGCATTAATGGGAGGATAATAATAAAATGGATCTTAAGGTAGTAGGGTAGGAGGGTGTGGTCTGGATTCACCTGGCTCAGGATATGGACAAATGGGGGATCTTGTGCTCATGGTACTGAATCTTCAGGTTCCAAAAAGTGTTAGGAATTTCTTGACTAGCTGAACAGCCATTACCTTTTAGGGACTGATTCTACTCCAAGGAGGGAGTCAGTTTGGGTTTATACAACAGGGTCTCAGTTATCCAATTTATAGATTTACTACTATATGTTTAAATACTGCAGCAGTCTCAAAGAAATTATTTTTTTTGTGCCTCTCTTATATTTTTAGATGTTTGAATATTTCTGTTCTGTGATGAAGGCTTATGAATTTCTTATGGAAAAGTTCACAGTTATTTCCAATGAGTTATTTGTTTTAAACGCTACCTACAAGTACAAATGCACATCTTGAAAGAAGTTTGAATGATGATAGTTAAATATACAGACTTTCTTCTTAAGAACTGTCATTTTGGTTAAGAGGACTGCCTGAGATTTTCTGGAGCTCCCTAATTTACAAACAGAAAATTTCCAGTTTGTTGAAGAAGTGCTGTACCATTATTGAAGATTAATACTGTATAATCATTCATGTAAGTGAATATTATATGAAATCAACATTAACTATTTCTGTTCTACACAAATTACAATACTGTGTTCATGACTGAAATTCAATTCCCTATCCTTTGACAACTTACCTATCACACCACCTCCTCCCCATTTGGTATATTCATCAGATACATCTATATATATAGGCTGCTTAATATTTGAGACCTGTGCATCCTGTATATATGCAGAGATACTGCAAAATGAAGACATATCCACATCCGATGGCTGCCACACCACAGATGGAAAGTGTGGTGCAAAGTATGCCACATGCTGACCAGTTCCAGATGAAATTTCAAGACAGTGATAAATGCAGTCCTCTTTACTAGTGGCCTGAATGTAAGGTGATAAGAAATTCTTTAGGACTTGAAGAATGGGTTCCTTGTTACGTTCAGCAGCAGAAATGACTTGTTTGTAGGACATGGATTGAGACCTATAAAACACAAAGTTTATTTTGACTGTATTTATCCATTACTTACAGTATGCAACAACCAGGAATACCATTAAGTTGTGTAATTATTTATTAGTCATACACTCACTACCATACACTAGACATCCTACTTATTAATTCATGACACATGTCTCACCTACTATGTAGTCTTTTTCATGTGATTAAATGCATTGCACACCTACTCTGTAAGTTGGTATAGTGTTATTTACATTGTAATATTTTATAAAGAGTTTAAAATAAAAACTATTGTTCAACTCAACACTATAATATTTTATATTCTAAATTGGGTTGCTTCCTTTTCTTATTGCAACTGTGGTGGGTCTGTATTCTGTTTTTGGAGCTGGTCTTTCCTGTTACTTCTTAGTATAATGCTTCTTGGTATTGTCTGTATGTAGCATAAATCAGGACTGTAAATATGAGGGATACTCAGAAAGAAACCTCATGTGAGCTGTTGAAGCAAGATCAGGGCTGTAAGCGGGTGGTCAAAAAACTCCCATTTCAAGTGTGAGCAGCTGTATGTCAATGAGCACTCCACCCATTTTGTTCTGAATGTCCCTATGCAGTTTTTTTAGTGTTTCACAATATACTTCTGACATTACTGTGATCTCTTGTTGCACATATTCCACAATCAGCATTCCTATCCTGCCCCAGAGAACAGCTGTCATCAGCACTCTGGCAGATGTTTGGTGAATGTGTGTGCATTCACTGCTTTACTGCTCTTTGGTTTCAAAATTCACAAATGAAATGCAGGTTTTATCACCTGTTACTCATATGATGTGCATGAGAAATTCATTACCAACTTTGTGGTATCGTTCTAAAACAACCAAAGCCATTCTCTGTTTTGTGTGCAACTGTGAGCATTTTTGGAACCCATCTTGTGCAAAACTTATAACAGCCTAGCCTAGCTGTTATAATCTCATAGAGAAGAGTGAATGAAATTTGTGGAAATTCACATGAAAGTTCTGATATTGTGAAGTGCCGTCTTTCACAAATTTTTTGGTCAACACATTGAAAAGATCATCACTCAATACAGATGACCAGCTGACCACTTTGCTCTTCATTGTGAACATTTGTTTGCCCGTCAATCTTTGAACATTCTACACTATTGTCTTTTGGTTCCTTCATTCATTGCATTTTTGCTGTAAACCTCGCATAATTCACAATGGATTTCCACAGCACTCATGTTTCTAGCACAAAGAACATAACGGCGCAAATTTCACAGCTGGCAGGATTATCAATAGCGGGACACATCATAACTAACTCTGCAGAGACAAGAACAAACACTTTGTGAGCAGTCACATGATAGTTTACAAGGCAATGAGTCATGTGGTGCTACATAACATGCATGAATTCTTCCCACTCATGCATTACTTGCCTATAATAAACGGCGGTTACTTTCTGGATAGTCCTCGTAATTTTTGAAACCTAACACTGAATATGTCAGTCTCTGACTTTGTCATTTCAAAGAGAAAGATAACTTTCATACAACGCACTAATATTTATAATTTCATAACACACTAAATTTTTCATGCACCTTACAATAATTCATAAGTTATTGTAATGAAATAGAAAGCAAGAGCGCCTCATGTTATTTGCTGTTGAGATGTTAGTGAACTGTAATCCAATTTTTCTATCTTCTATGACTTATTTTTCTGTAACATTTCTGAATCTTTTAAGAAATTGTGGTGGTTCTGTACCCACACAAATGTTTTTCCAGCTGTCATCTTCATACTGCCAATAGGATAGAATTACTACATATAACATGAAGGTGAATCCCTGTGACATGAACACTTCATTGGCTCAAAAGACCATAATACCAATGAAAAGCCAGATGGACAGACATTAGCAACTTTCAGGTGACAAAGCAAAGTTACATGCAACAAAGTATGACACGCAGTACCTCTGAGAAGCTGAGTTGCTTTGTAAATTCAATGTGAAATGGATGGCCACACGAAGAAAAGTTCTGCCTGGAAAAGAAGAGCCATGTAAAGAAACAACGACTTTCTAGCATACATTGCACATCTTTTAGTTTTAGGCACTCAGCAGCAGTTCATTAGCATGCCATGTGATCACATCTTAGAGTTCTGTTGCTGATGACAAAGACTCAGTTACCAACATGACATTGTCCCTGAATTTCATAATCCAGGAGGATCTAAACTTCTTCTAGCCCTAAAAATGTGTACTCCTGACTCTTTCTCCACAGATAATGATGGCTGGAATGTAAAACAGACCACTAACTCTTTCATTAGTGAAAAGAGAGTGCATATTCTTTATCTGGCTCATAGGCTGGTGCTAGGTACTAGGATACAACTTAAATGTAATGTTCTACCTTCTGGAACATAACATCATGTAGTGGTTAGAACTGTTCATAACCACTGCTGTGGGACCCTCAAATCCTGTACAACTAAAAAATGTGGTAAATGCATACTGGAATCAGACCTAAATGGGCTGTGTATCTGTTTGAAGGCACATATCTGTTCCATTTCATAAAGTCCTCATTTTACAGACATAGTACTGTGTATGTCTAATTACAATTAAGTGCAATTACTGTGATAGATGTTACTTAAACATTAATCTGATGGCTCTGGTATACATTTCCCATATTAGTTATGTAATGAAAAAATTTATTTTTTACAATCTTCATGAAATAAAATGTATTCTTTAAGAAGCATATACTTCTATTAATCAGAGAAGAACAAAGAAAAAATAGTGTCACCTGATTTTATTTATGGTTTATTTAATAATACTGTCAGTCATACAAACAAGTAGTGAATAATAAATTAGAAGCATGTCAAAGTGGTACTGGTCTAGTTTCAGTTACTATCCTGCTGTTTCCCTAGAGGGCCTGAGTAGAACTATGAAAAACCTCAGCCATTAACAGCCAGTCTCTGAGCTGCGACTAGTGATATCTCGCAGAAAATATTCCTCGTGCGGACTCAAAACTGAAAGTCAAGCTTCATACATTGTGTAGTGTGACCAAATGTGGAACTGCTGGGCTACACCTAAGTTCATGTGGAGTGCCAGTCTGCAGCACTTCCACAGCCGCTCTGATGTATGTTTTCAATGACTGCATTTAGATGGAATAATCACTATGGTGTGAATGCAATTGTGACCTATTGGAGGAATCAGAATTTCTTTGGGAAAAATGAAGAAAAGAATGAAACTTGTCTGTCAGTACAACTAGTCTCTGGGCTGCCTCTCAAACCTCAAAATTTCACTACATTTTGAACATTCTTCACTATCTCAAAATCTCATACAAGTGTGAAGTTTCCTCTGTGCACCACACCATGAAGATGTATGGGCAAGTCTAATTATAGCACTGTGCATATTTAATCTTGTCAGCAGATGCAGATAGGCAGTCAACTTCATGCAGCAATCACTCTACCCATGGGAAAAGACCACTAAATATGAGACGGAGAGAGCTCCAAAGTTAGTCTAAATGCTGTACAGAACAGACAAAACTCAACCCTTTAAGGAACTGAAGCCCAGTTCCTTGATTGCTGCATGTAGTTTAGTCACTATACTACCTGAAATCCCATGTATAACTACATTAATGAGCATGAAAATGAACACACACACAAACACAGTACTGAAGATGTACTGGGAATACAAATGATGGTGGTGCACATATATGTCTAAACAACTTAGAATTAGTGCCACACTTATGCAAGTCATTATGTTTATATTATGTTCTCTTGCATTACCACACCATGCAGTCTGCTTTGTGGTTACCAACATCCTGCTTACATGTTACACTATAAAGAGGAAGTATTTTGCCCCAAAACACCTACCATACTTCCTGGCGTAATAACCCACAAGAAAACAATATGAATCCTCACCATTGATACCTAGACAACACGTAAATACTGTTGTGTACATTAATTACAATATTCAAAGGAATAAAATGAAAACAAACAAATAATTTTATTTCAATTTACAATTTTATTCCCTGTAATTAACAATGGCATACAAATTGAATTTCACAAAGATTTATGAGATTAGAATCACAACCTGAATAAAACACAAACTCCACAAAGGAAATTCAGGAGACCCAAATATTTTGACTTTACACTATATAGTTTTCTTCATTTCCCTTTACAGATCATATTGTATCACTGACATTCATGTTTTATATGTTACAGATGTACATAAGATTCTTCCATGCAAGGACTATAAAAAACATATTTCACCTGAAACAATGCTCACCCTGTGTAAATTCCACTTCTTTTTACAAAATCTGCCTGCTTTAGGTGTGTTGAAACTCTAAATTCAAATATATTTTTAATATATTATTAATGCTTCACCTTATTAGTACACATTTTCTGGGAACACATTCTTTTGGTGATGTCTGTTTGCTTTATATAAATTGTAAGTACTATTGCATGTCAACATCATAATCTCATATCACAGATGAAAAGCGATCTGTGAAGATTTCTTGTATGTGGCTAATTCTTCATCTAGGGCCGCGCCATAGCTGAAGC
The DNA here is from genome assembly GCF_002891405.2 of Cryptotermes secundus. NCBI lineage: Eukaryota > Metazoa > Arthropoda > Insecta > Blattodea > Kalotermitidae > Cryptotermes > Cryptotermes secundus. The sequence goes on from NW_019737409.1 coordinate 140,473, forward strand.
GGTTAGTAGCTGGCTTCCCACCGTGGTGGCACGGGTTCGATCCCAGGTCTGGTCAAGTGGGATTTGTGGTGGACAAGGTGGGGCTGGGGCAGGTTTTCTCCGGGTACTTCGGTTTCCCCTGCCAATCTTCATTCCACCAATTGTTGCACAATCACACTCACCTATCATCTGGGGCTGGTACAATAAGCCAGAAGTGGCCACAGTACAAGAGACTTAGTCCCACCCCACTAGCAATAAAAAAAGAATTCTTCATCTATAAAAGACATTTTTTCAACTATACTGATAACATAGGATGATTTGTGACTGATGAATAAGTAAGGATGTGGACAGAAATACCATTTGTAAAACCCTGATAAACCTCAAACAGAAGAGCACATCCCATCAAATTCTGAACCCATCATTCCTAAATATGAAGTACAAGTGCAAGCCACTTGACTGAAATGCTCAGTCTATTGGCACTTTTAGTATAAATTTTCAACACAGGACTTGTGTCAGTGATGTATCCTGTGTGCTGCTTGTACAACGTGAACATTGTTTACAGAGGCCTTAAAGATCTGATTGCCCACTAGCAGCTGTATTAGCAATGGAGGTGAACAATCTTTTGAGGTAATGAACCTTAGTTAAAAAAAAAAAAACTCTGATAGGCAAGAAAATATTTCAATTACATTTTTTTATTACTGTCTTCAAAATTCCTCCTCATAGAGATTCAACAGTGACCTGTAACATTCTAAACCAGTAACAATAAGCAGAGGAACATATAAATCTAAATTAAACCCAAATTTTAATTACAGCATACTTAAATCAAAAGCACTGGACGGAGAGATGATTGGCCCTTTGGATCTGGCTCACTGTCAAACTCAAAAACCGATATTACACATCAACCACTTGCTGCTTAAATTTTAAGGATGGACAAGAAATGGTGATATACTGTAATGTTTGCCACAGACTGAACTAATTTTCGAAAATTCACTACATTAATCTTTCACATTATGACCTTCAAACTTTATTTCTCATTCACAATATCATTTTAAATAACATAATCTGGAAGCAACAAATATGTTTACTGAGCTGTTACCTAGTAATGGGTGTCTTCTATGACTAAACTATTCTGACTTTCAGTATCCATGTCACAATACCAAATAACTAGAAATTACAATTTCCTTCGCTGAAATGACATGAGAAATTGAGTCCAGTTACTTTTAACTTAAGAATGTGCAAAAAATGTATATTTAATGTAACTCTTATGATTCAAAATGTGGGCCTCTCTATTTATTACTAACAGCAGCTGCTATCATTTGTCCCATTATCAAATTATGAAGGCAGTGGCTCTGTACATAAGTGACACAGAACAATAAGGGGCACTGAATTTTAATTTAATTTGGAGAAACTGCTTATACTAATACCATCTACTTCATTTAATCTTCTTTGCCTTTCCTTTTACTCTATCTTCCACTCTATCCTTAGTTGCACCTGCCAAACGAGGGATGAACACTGAATGGCCAGTTTTCTTAAGATGATCAAACAATTTATTCTTAGATGGAAATTCAGAGCTACATGTAACACAGCAATGATTCAGATCTCTGACATAATCAGTACTACCACTTCCATCTTTCTTGCTACTCTTTTTCGCCCCCTTAGCTTTCTTATTCTTTATCTTAACTTCATCACCTTTTCCTTCTACCATTATTTTATCGGCAACTTCCTTCCTATTATTAACTTCCCTTTCCTTTGATATTTTTACTTTCATTCCCTTTCTTATGCCTTTAGTTTTCTTTCTTTCAATTTCATGTGCAGAAGTACCAAAATCTTCAGCTCCCTCCTCCATGGCAATATTGTCCGCATCAATATTCTCAGTCTCACTTTCATGGTTGGCATCAGATGATGTATTCTGCTGTGACTGCATCATGTGCTGCTGCTTTTTACGTTGTTTCTTAGACCATCCCGAAGACATCTGAAATTCAATATCTGAAGCACTGTCATCAGTAACACTACATATATTTGGTATCCTCTTTTTGGTTTTCTTTTTTGTCTGACTTTCTACAAATTCTGATTCTTCTGATTCATCTTCAGAATTTATATCAGAATCTGATGAAAGTTCATTTACAGAGGTAATTTCTGAAAACTCATAAGATGGATCTTCAACCGTCTGTTTACTTCCTGACACAGCCAGCTCATCTTCTTCCACTACCGATGCTTTCAAAACTTCAACACTGTTCTTATGTTTTTTAGAGTTCTCATGATTTGAAAATGCTCTCTCAGTTCTGAAAACTTTGTTACATGCAATGCAGTATAATGAGTTTACACTTTCGTCCATTACTTCTTCCCTGTCATTTACAGATTCTCCACATAAAGATACATCACTGTCGCCAAACTCTGCTGCAAGATTTGCTTCAATTGCCTCAAGTTCTTTTTCAATATTTGAAAACTTGGTCCATTCTGATTCTTTATAATTTTTCATTGCTTCTTGTCTTTCCTTTATGTGCTTCCTTCTTCGTTCTTCTGCTTTCTTCACGTTTTCTGCTGCATGTTCTTCCAACAATTTTACAAAAGACTGGACTCGTTTATCCCTCTTGCGAACAAATGCCACCAAGTTTCGAACCTCCTCATTTCGTTGTTTACGTGCTTTATCACGGACTTTCTTGTTTTCCTTCTCTGCTGCACGCACCACACGCCTGTTTAGAGCATCTCTGATATTATATGGATCTAACCAAGCATATGATTTCTTTGTAGAATAACTCTGCCAGTATGCATAGAATGGATGTACTACATCTTCATAGGAACTCATTGAGTCTCCAAAGCTTGGTACTTCAAAATCACTATCCTCATCTGTCATATATTCTGAATCTTCAGCTGCCAGTTTATTGAACACCTCCCTATACACTGCATAAAAGCCATTTTCATCATCACCATAACCTTTGAAACATGTAGGTGTGAAGTAACGAAATACATCAAGACTATCATCCTTATAATCGCTTCCAGCTCCTCTGAGAATGGATTCCCTGTGAGAATCATACCATGACCGTTCATGGGGGTCACTCAATACCTCATATGCTTGTTGCACAAGTTGGAACTGCTCCTTGGCCTCTGTTGCACTATTAGGATTTTTATCTGGATGCCACTTTAAAGCTTGTTTCCTGTACGCCTTTTTAAGTTCATGGTCATTTACATCTTTCGGAACACCTAGAACTTCGTAATAACACTTCATCTTATTACACTGTCAAAGTAATTTCGCAATATTGTATATAGACTAATCCTACGACGTGGTCAAAGCGTCAAATGTCAACAAACTATAGGCTGGACGGCGAAATAACCTCACATTTCACAAGTCTTATAATTATTTTTCACACTAATACTTGGCACCACGTTATAAGTTAATAATATACCTGCTAAATATATCCAACATTACAAAACATTAATCAACATGGCATTACTGAAAAAAAAACGGTATTTTTCTCCATAGTCACTTAAACCTTTTCTTTATTTTTAATACGTCAATCATGTAATTCGTACCAGTAAAGTCTTCCTTACCTAATTTAAATGCTCACTGATTTACACACCTATTTTACCTATATTATTATTTCCTACAACTTCGTATTTACTTTTCACTTCCATAGCATATTTATACCTACACGACCGGCGGAACAAACAGTGGTAAGTATACCACTAAACAATAGAAGTACTAAAGCAACGACTAGAGTGACATTCATTCAAAAATTAAAATAAACAAACTTAGAAAAATCACGTTATCATTTAGCTCAAAGTATTTCGCATCCTCGTTTTCTTTTCAAAAAATTAAACGTATAAAATTATTACAGTACCATTTAGTTTGGGTAGGTGGGAAACGTGGGATATAAAGCCTCCGATTCGGGGGTGAAAAATGAAAGTTGTTCGAAAATACAGCTGTGAACCAAGTGACAAAGAGGTTCATATTCGTGACATTCCTGACTTCCTGACCGTTCGTGACTGAACAAGGCAATACATGATGTGTATGCTTCATCAAATATTTCTGGGATTGTTTAAATCAAGGTGAACCGGCCAAAAGGGAAGAAACCAAAATTTCCACCAGGGCCCTTATCATCCCATATTTTAAAAATCAAAATTTCCTTCCATTGCATCATGTATTACTGCTCAAACAGTGATGTCATTGTCAGAACACAACAGAATTTACTTACATTCCATTGATCCTCCATCAGCCTAAACCAAGGATGTGGAACATGTCAATTTTTTCTTGTCCTATATCATGTATAATGATCCATGGATATGAAGTAAATAAATAAAAATAAATAAAAAATACAAATACAGTACACTTGGTCGTCGACTTACATTTACGACCACAAAAATATTATTAAACTGAAAAAGTTTTTAAAAATAAATTATAAAGATGATAAAAAGATTAGAACGATTAAAAACACTGTTAATAAATATATGGCTGACATATTACCAGATCGACTTACGACCTGTCAGTCAGAACGTAAGTTGGTCGTAAGTCGACGACCAAGTGTACTTGTTTCCAACACAAATACAAAATACAGAGTGGTAACAGCTATTTGCCTACTTGCATTCCATGTTATAATACTGGGAAATCCTCCCCCCCCCCCAAC
>NW_019737409.1:145616-152121 GCF_002891405.2 Cryptotermes secundus
AGAACATTTTGAGACTAGTATAATCGAACTCACTCAATTCAATACAGTTATTATCTGTGTATACAGAACTCCTAACAGTAACATCAATATATTTATTGAAACTATGGACATAATAATTAACGAGTTACTAAATAAAGGTAAGAAAATTATTATTGTAGGTGACTTCAATATAGATTTCTTAGGAAATAGGGTAAACCTACAACTACAGACAATGATCAATTCATACGGCTTGCAAGCAATAGTGGATGTTCCAACGAGAATCGGTTCTAGAAGTCAAACGGCCATAGATCAAATAATATTAAACAAGGGCTTATGGGAATACAAATTTGAGGTGATTGAAACAGGATTTTCTGACCATAGCGCACAGATATTACAAGTACAGATGCAGCAAAAGAATAAGAATAAAAAAGGGCAAGCCAGAGCAGAGGGAGAATATAGAATGGTCAGAACTTATAGCGAAAAAAACGTTCAATATCTAAATTATCTACTAGACAAAGAGACTTGGGAGCTTGTTTTTAAACAAAAATCAGCGAACAATGCATATAATGAGTTTTTAGATACTTTTCAGTATTATTATGAAATAGCAATACCAAAAAAATGGGTAAAAAGTAAACAGCATGAAAACAAATGGATTACCTCAGGTATAAGGGTATCAGGAAAGAGACTCCAATTTCTTAATAGGCTAATGAAAGAAGGGAATATTTCAGAAGAATTAAAAAAATACTATGGTCAGTACAAGAAAATTTATAACAAAGTGATCAGTGAAGCAAAAAAATTATCCAATAACATACAAATAAGAACTTCCAGGAACAAATCAAAGGCTATGTGGGACCTAATCAAGGAGGAGCTAGCCATAGCTTAAGCGATTAGTCGCTGGCTTCCCACCACTGCGATCTGGGCAAGTGGGATTTGTGATGGACAAAGTGGCGCTGGGGCAGGTTTCCTCCGAGTACTTCGGTTTCCCCTGCCAATCTTCATTCCATCAAATTCCACAAATAAGAATATTTAACTAATTCTACATTGTAATCAACTGTAAACAATCAGCTGTAATCAACTATTGTAATTTTAATCTTACTCATATATTAAATTGTTAATATTCAGAATTAACTTGACTTGTCCTATATCATGTACAATGATCTACAGCGACGAAATCAATCAATCAATCAATCAATCACTGTAGTTGAAGATTTCAACAAGTATTTTAGTGGAGTAGCGGATACCATTCACAAACACATTAAGAATAACTGTATAAATCCCAATCCCAAAACAAAATCTAATAACTATATGACTTATGTGTCAATGGCTTTCGAGAGTCCATTCCCAAGTATACAAATCAAAAAAACTACTTATAAAGAAATAGAAAAGGTAAAAGGGTCCCTCAAAGCAAGCCAAGCTCAAGGATATGACGAAATTTCAAACAATATACTGAAAGCTTGTAAAACCTTTATTAGTGTTCCTTTAAGTTACTTATGTAACAGGATATTGTTTGAAGGAGTATTTCCTGATAGATTAAAATATGCTACAGTGTTGCCAGTATATAAAAAAGGTGATAAAAACAGGGTATCTAACTATAGACCTATTTCCATCTTGACATCTATAAGTAAAATATTTGAGAAGGTAATGTATAGTAGTTTATTAAAACATTTAAATGACAACAGCATATTAAGTAACCATCAGTTTGGATTTAGAGAAAAACAGGGGACTGAAAATGCTATTTTTAGACTTATTTTTGGAATATTAAATTCACTAAATAATAAAATGCTAGTCAGTGGGATATTTTGTGACCTGGAAAAGGCTTTTGACTGTGTTAGTCATACAGTATTACTTAATAAATTAAAGTATTATGGAATAAAGGATAAACAATACAACCTATACAAATCATACCTACAGGATAGATTTCAGAGAACTACCATTTATAATGGAACTAACAATAAAAAAGTATATTCAAGATGAGCTAAAGTAACTAATGGTGTTCCACAGGGGTCAATACTGGGACCTCTTCTGTTTATAATATATATAAATGATTTGCCCAAGATATTGGAGGCAAAAAGTACACCTATTTTATTTGCAGATGATGCCAGTGTGTTAATCTCACATGCAAATCCAATTATGTTTAGAAATACAATAAACGAAGTATACAGTTTACTAGATGACTGGTTCAAAAAAAACTTAATGTCTTTAAATACAATGAAAACATATTNAGTTATAGTATAATAAGTTTCATGATGTTACTACTGTGGGGGCTGCATGTGAAGCATGCAGTGCAACGTGGAATTTGGGTACCAACTCAGCATTTGCTCTGGGACCAAGGAAAACCACGGAAAACCTTGATCGAATTGGCCGGTCACAAGACCTCCCAGATACACTGGTTTCTAGCAGCACCACTCCCACCGCCTCGGCTCCATATCCCATAGTCCCTGCTGTGTTTTCTCCAGCACATGGCGTCCTGTTTCCTGCAAGAAGAGAGTTACGCAGTATACACTCCTAGTGTGTGTTAAGCTAAGCTCAATTGTTCTTACTTTTAAATTATTATATGATCCTAATGTGAACTAAGTCTTGTCCACATAGGAGAGGAACTCATCTATGCTATAAAAGCAATGTTTTAATAGAAATGTTTTCAAAGTAATTTTAAATTTACATAATGCTGGTATCTCTTTAATGTATTGCGGTAGGTGGTTTAGAAGACGAAGACCAAGATTATTGAAATTGTTTTTACACAAGCTTGTATTGCATGGAACAATGTATAAGTCCTCTTTCCTTCTTGTATTATATGAGTGTACATTTGCATTGGTTATGAAGGTATTCGAGTTGGATTTCATGTAAACTAGTGTTTCATATATATAGAGGCATGGTAGAGGTAATACGTGTAGTGATTTGAAATACTGTTTGCAGCTAGTAGTTTTGGTTACCTGCATTATGGCTCTAATGGCTCTCTTTTGTAACTTAAAAATCGACTCTGCGTTTGATGAATGACCCCAAAATATCAATCCATATGATAACAAGGATTGAAAGTATGCATGGTATAGAGTGCGAACAGTCTCGATCCCTAGCACTCTGCTGACTATTCGTAGGGCAAAACATATTTTACATAACTTGTTTGCTAGCTTTTGAGTATGTGTAGACCACTTTAAATTCTTGTCTAGCCATATTCCCAAAAATTTTGTGTATTCCACATTATTGATTTCTTTGCCATAAAATTTTATTGACGGGTATTCTAGGTACATCTTCTGAGTGTGATGGAAGGATATTGCTACCGTTTTCTCTATATTAATAATTAACTTATTCCTTTCGAACCACTCTGTGAGTGTATTTATTGTTTCACTTATTTCCTTTTGGACAACATCGACCATATTCCCTGATATAAAAAGACTGGTATCGTCGGCAAAGAACGTTGGTTTTCCCTGCTGAATACCTGCTTCTAAATCATTGATATATAGCAGAAACAAAACTGGTCCAAGAACAGAACCTTGCGGGACTCCATGACTTACGGGTCTTTGTTGTGATAGCCAGTTAATGCTTTCCTTGGTTTCTCTATCCCTATATGTAATTTCTACTTTTTGTTCTCTTCCTTCCAGATATGTTTGAAACCATTTAAGCGCAACCCCTCGTATTCCCATTCGTTCCAGCTTCCTTAACAGTATATCGTGATCGACTAGGTCAAAAGCTTTAGATAGATCCAAAAATAATCCTATACCTATTTCCCTCTCATCCAATGAGTTATATACTTTCCCTAAAAAATCAGCGATTGCAGTCTTTGTTGTTTTCCCTTTACAGAAGCCATGCTGCTTGTCATTGATTATGCTGTAAATATTTAAGAATGATAAGAGTCTTTTATACACGACTTTTTCCATAATTTTTGAAAATACAGAAATTAATGATATAGGTCTATAGTTAGCGACATCTGTTTCGCTTCCTTTCTTATACAAGGGTTTGACTTTTGCAATTTTAAGCTGGTCAGGGAAGTGTCCGGTTACAAGTGACAAATTTATTACATATGTCAAAGCAGTTATCATCTTGGAATAGCATTTTTTGACAACATACTCTGGGATATCATCTATACCTGCAGATTTTTTGTTACCAAGTCCTTTAATTATGCCTGCAACTTCTAATTCGGTAGTTGGGGTTAAGAACATGCTGTTACCGTTATATCTGACTACATTAACATTTGCTTCTTGGTTTTTTACTGATGAGGTCCCTCCTAAGATTTTTTGTGCGATGCTAGTATAGTATTCGTTGAGGACATTAGCTATTACTTTTGGGTCTTGCGTATTTACTCCGCCTGTGTTTATTTCAAAATTTTTCTTTATTTTTTTCTGGTTACCTAGCTCCTCCCTGATTAAGTCCCACATTACCCCCGATTTGTTGACAGCTGTTCTTAATCGCATGTTATTAGATGATTTTTTTGCTTCACTGATAACTTTGTTGTATATTTTCTTGTACTGACCGTAGTACTTCCTAAATTCTTCTGATACATTTCCTTCCTTCATTAGCCTGTTAAGAAATCTGAGTCTATTCCCTGATGTCCTTATACCTAGGGTCACCCATCTATTTGCATACTGTTTGCTCTTTAACCATTTTTTAGGCATTGCTATTTCATAGTAATATTGGAAAGTACCTAGGAACTCATTATATGCATCATTCGCTGATTTTTGCTTAAAGACGAGCTCCCAGGTCTCTTTATCTAGTAGATTGCATAGGTATTGGACATTCTCTTCTTTATATGATCTGGCCATTCTGCATTCTCCCTCTAATCTGGTTTGCCCTTTTTTGTTCTTGTGTTGCATCTGCACTCGTATTATCTGCGCATTATGGTCAGAAAATCCTGTGTCGATCGCCTCTAGATTGTATTCCCATAAGTTCTTGTTTACTAGATGACTGGTTCAAAAAAACTTAATGTCTTTAAATACAATGAAAACATATTATATAAACTTTACTGCAAAAAACCAGGTACAAAGGGATATAGGAGATTTAGTAACAATTATTACAAACACAAATCATACTAAATTTCTTAGACTGACCATTGAAAACGCCATGACCTGGGAAAGACTTATTGTGAGGTAACAAAGAAATTGACTACAGCCTGCTACATGATCAGAAATATAAAACCAGTAGTATCTATGAAAATATTAAAAAGTATCTACTACTCATATTTCCATTCGGTTATGACGTATGGCCTGATATTCTGGGGAAACTCGTCGCATGCCGAAAGGGTTTTTAAATTGCAAAAGAGAGCCATAAGATTGATCAAAGGCTGTGATCTTAGAGAGTCATGTAGAGAACATTTTAGGGATATGAACATACTGCCCCTAAGATCACAGTACATATACTCATTAATTATGTTTGTAATAAATAATAAAGAAATATTNTTTATATTCATGGCCTGGCTTGCATCATCACTTGCTGAGTATGTCTCACCACATGGACCCACTAAAACGTTCTCTGAATTTGTACAGTTCTGTAAAGGCATCATATTTTCTATCAGTCATGGCTGTACAACACCATACATGAAACAAAGGGTAATTTATATATTTAACTTTTTAATTTGATTTATATTACAAACATATTGACAACTGCTTGATTTATAAGCAAGATGAGTTTATACTACTGGACGATTTCTATATCTGTTGGTTGTATAACTGTGTAAGGATTTTATGGAAAGAATGATGTGAAACTGACCAAGTAACTTCATTTTATCTGTAATAATACTTCTTATCTGATTAGTTGTCAATATTATTATCCATATTACTTATCACCATTATTTTATATTGTATATTGATTACTGTGATACTGTGTAAACTTTTCAAATTGTTTTATATTGCAAACATATTGACAACTGCTTGATTATAAGCAAGATGAGTTCATACTACTTGACGATTTCTATATCTGTTCGGTTGTTTAAACCATGTAAGGATTTTATGGAATGTGAATAAATGAATGAATACGACACACTTCTTCAAACTAATATTCCAAAATGGCACTGGTTGTAAAAAAATTTATTTTTAATGGTCTATTATACACATTTTTATTTCCATTTATAATTTTCTTACAACAAATTTGTTTCACATTTACTGTATGGTCTAGAAATACAAATTCAATCTGCATGAAAATTCCAGGTCATCAGTAAGATCATACAAGGAACATTATGAAAGTTCACCAGTGAGTTGGCAATAATTTCATTTATTTGTACTTTTGTGAATCTACAGCATATTATATTCTGTTTATACTATTATTCACCTTATTGATGAAAAGGTTGTTGGTGGTCATGCATCAGGTATAAGCGGTATTCCTGTTATAACCAATGCTAGGGTGTCTCCTTTTTTAGATTAAATTCAAAAGCACCAAGATGCCTAACATATATTAAATGCAGTCCAGCAGTCTTGGAAATTCAGACAAAATAATTCAATAAATATCTTTCACCAAAATATATGAGGCTTGAGAAGCAAAAGTAATGAATTACTACTCATAATGTTATATTTTAGCGTCCTGTTGCACTGATTTAAGTCCA
>NW_019737410.1:0-3340 GCF_002891405.2 Cryptotermes secundus
GTTGCCAGCTTGATAGGTTTGCGTTGCTACATTGCTAGCTTGACGCTGCTAGCGTGCTAGCTTTGCGTTGGTAGCTTGCTAACTTAGCGTTGCTTGATTGGTAGCTTTGCGTTGCTAGCTTGTTTGCATTGCGTTGCTAGCTTGCCAGTTTGCGTTGCTAGCTGGCTAGCTTTGCGTTCCTAACTTACTAGATTTGCCTTGCTAGCTTGCTAGATTTGCATTGCTTGCTTGCTTCCTTTGCGTTTCTTGCTTGCTAGCTTTGCGTTTCTATCTTCCTAGCTTTCCATTGCTAGCTTGCTAGCATTGCTTTGCTAACTTGCTAACTGTGTTTCTAACTTGTAGCTTGGCGTTGATAGCTTTCCAGCTTGAGTAGATAGCTTACTAGATTGCTAGATTTGCGTCGATAACTAGCTAGCTTTGAGTTGCTAGCTTGCTAGATTTGCGTTGCTTGCTTTTAGTTTCTTGCTTGCTAACTAGAATGCTAACTTTGCGTTGCTAGCTTGACAGTTTTGCGTTCCTCTCTCGTCAGCTATGTGTTGCTAATTTGCCACGTGTGCGTTGCAAGCTTTTCAACTTTACCTTGCTTGCTTGCTTGCTTTGCGTTTCTTGTAGCTACATTTGCGTTGCCAGCTTGATAGCATTGCTTTGCTAACTTGCCAACTGTTTGTTTCTAACTTGTAGCTTGGCGTTGATAGCTTGCTAGCTTTGAGTAGATAGCTTACTAGATTGCTAGCATTGCGTTGCTAACTTGCAAGCTTTGTGTTGCTAACTTGCAATCTTCGCGTTGATACCTTGCTAGCTTTGAGTTTCTAGCTTGCTAGATTGCTAGATATGCGTTGTTAACTTGATAGCTTTGCGTTGCTATCTTGCTAGATTTGCGTTGCTACTTTTGTAGCCTTGCGTTGCTAATTTGCTAGTGTTCGTTGCCAGCTTGATGGTTTTGCGTTCTTATCTTGCTAGCTTGGCGTTGTTAGCTTTCTAGCTTTGCGTTGCTAGATAGCTAGCTTTGCGTTGCTAGGTTGCTAGATATGCGTTGCTAGCTTGCTAGAATTGCTTTGCTACCTTGCTAGCTTTCCTTTGCTAGCTTGCTAGATTTGCGTTGCTAGCTTTCTAGCTTAGCTTTGAAAGCTTGCTAGCTTTGCTTTGCTTGCTTGCTTTGCGTTTCTTGCTTGCTTGCTTTGCGTTGCTAGCATGCTAGATTTGCGTGGCTATCTTGGTAGCTATGCGATGCTAGCTTGCTAGCTTCCCGTTTCTAGCTTTTAGGTATGCGTTGTAAGCTTGCCAGTATTGCGTTTCTAGCTTGCCAGCTTTGCTTTGCTAGCTTGCCAGCATTGCGTTGCTAGCTAACCTCCTTTTCTTTGCTAGCTTGCCAGCATTATATTTCAAGCTTACCAGCTCTGCGTTGCTAGCTTGCTAGCTTTGCGTTACTAGCTTGCTAGCTTTGCGTTGCTAGCTTGCTAGCTTTGCTTTGTTAGCTTGCCAGTTTGCGTTGCTAGCTTGCGAGCTTTGCGTTGCTAGTTTGCTAGATTTACGTGGCTAGCTTGCTAGCTTTGCTTTGCTACCTTGCTAGCTTTCCGCTGCTAGCTTGATTGCTTTTCGTTGCTAGTTTGCTAGCTTTGACTTGCTAGCTTTCTTGTTTGCGTTGCTAGCTTGCTAGCTTTGCGTTGCTAGCTTTCTAGATTTCGTTGCATGCTTGCTTGCTTTGCGTTTTTGAATGCTTAATTTCTGTTGCTAGCTGGCTAGTTTTGCATTTCTAGCTTGCTAGATTTTCTTTGCTACCTTGCTAGCATTGCGTTGCTAGCTTGCTAGCTGTGTGTTGTTACCTTGCTAGTTTGACGTTGATAGCTTGATAACTTTGAGTTGCTAGCTTATTAGATTGCTAGATTTGTGTTGCTAGAGTGCTAGTTTTGCGTTCTAGCATGCTAACTTTTCATTGCTAACTTCCTAGCTTTGCGTTGCTATCTTGCCAGCTGTGCGTTGCTATCTTGCCAGCTGTGCTTTGCTAGCTTGGTAGCTTTGCGTTCTAGCTTGCTAGCTTTGCGTTCTTGTTTGTTTGCTTTGCGTTGCTAGCTTTCTATCTTTGCGTTGCTAGCTTGCTAGGTATGCGTTGCTACCTTGCCAGCTTTGCGTTGATATTTTGCCACATTTTCGTTGCTAGCTTGCCTGATTTGCTTTTATAGATTGCCAGCTTTGCGTTGCCAGCTTGCTAGCTTTGCGCTTGCTAGCTCGCTAGTTTGCGTTGCTAGCTTGCGATCTTTGCGTTACTAGCTTGCTAAATTTGCGGGGCAATCTTGCTAACTTTGCGTTGCTATCTTGCTAGCTTTCCGCTGCTAGCTTGCTAGCTTTGCGTTTGCTAGCTTGCTAGCTTTGCGTTGCTAGCTTGCTAATTTTGAGTTGATTGCTTGCTTGGTATGCGCTTCTTGCTTGCTTGCTTTGCGTTGCTAGCTTGCTAGATTTTCGTGGCTAGCATGCTAGATTTGGTTTGCTAGCTTGCTTGATTGCGTTGGTAGCTTGCCAGCTTTGCGTGGCTAGTTTGTAGACTTGCGTAGCTAGGTTGCTAGCTTTGCGTTGCCAGCTTGATATGTTTGCGTTGCTACATTGCTAGCGTGGCGTTGCTAGCTTGCTAGCTTGGCGTTCCTAACTTGGTAGCTTTACGTTGCTCGCTTGCTAGCTTTGCGTTGCTAGCTTGCTATTTTTGAGTTGTTTTCTTGGTGGCTTTGCGATTTTAGCTTGCTAGATTTGCGTTCTAGCTTGCTATTTTTGCCTTGCTAACTTGCTAGCTTTGCTTTGCTAGCTTGCTAGCTTTGCTTTAATATCATGCTAACTTGAGTTGCTAGCTTGCCAGCTATGCTTTAAAATTTTGCCAGCTGTGCTTTTCTAGCTTGCCAGCCGTGCGTTGCTATCTTTCCAGCTTTGTTTGCTAGCTTGAAAGCTTTGCTTTGCTTGCTTGTGCAGTATGCGTTGGTAGCTTCCTAGCTTAGCTTTGCTAGCTTGCTAGATTTGCATTGATAATTTGCTAGTTTTGCGTTGCTAGCTTGCTAGCTTTGCGTTGCTAGCTCTGCGTTGCTAGTTTGCTATCTTTCTAGAATTGCGTAGCTAGCTTTGGATTGCAACCTTGCAACCTTTGCGTTGCTGGCTTGCTACCTTTGCGTTGCTAGCTTGCTATCTTTGCGTTGCTAGCTTGCTAGCTTTGCGTTGGTATCTCTCCAGCCGTGCGTTGCTAGCTTGCCAGCTTTGCGTTGGTCGCTTGGTAGATTTGTGTTGATAGCTTTCTAAAGTGCCGGTCCAAGCTTGTTGGTTTAGCGTTTCTAGCTATGAGCTTCTTGCTTGCTAGCTTTGC
>NW_019737411.1:0-480 GCF_002891405.2 Cryptotermes secundus
AATCATCTTCTCTTTCCAATTATGGAGTACAGCAGAGGCGTATCTTCTCTACCTCTCGTGTTTTGATGTAGCAGGATACGCTTCGCCACATCCAGTAAAAGCGTTGTCTGAGTTACGCTTTCCACGTCACGTATCAAAAGAACGATAAAAAATACCGTAGTAGGTTGTTTTGTCCCTTTGTGCTCCTAGCAATCAGCATGTCTCCAACTTTGTGCTTACTTCTGAAATATATCACCTCCTATCAATTCTGCATTTCGTTTTACTTCGAAGGAGCCGGGATGGTTCAGTCGGTATAGAGACTACGCTACGGACTGGACTACTGAAGAATCGGGAGTTCCATTTTTGTAGGAACAGAAAATTCGTATTATCTTTCGTGCCCACTTCGACTCCTAACCGACGGGAGCAACAGTTCACCCCCTCCCCCCTGGGTAATGCGGCGGGCTCATAAAGCCAACCACTCACTTCCATCTAGTGCTCAGG
>NW_019737411.1:569-807 GCF_002891405.2 Cryptotermes secundus
GGAAGGCAAGGGTTACAGAAGACTTGTAGTTATTCACACACAATAGTTTCATGTTGTATTATCCAACATTAGTTTTCAATTTGCGAGTATGAATATGTCGTCTTGATTACTTTCGCCAATTTTGTGTCCTACTTTCCATACAAGTATGGTAGCACGTAGACACGTTGTTCAGTAATTACTCTAGAAACAACGCCCGATGCTTGGCAAGAACAGCATAAAATGCAAATATACGGCAGCC
>NW_019737412.1:0-155 GCF_002891405.2 Cryptotermes secundus
GCCCAAATCCTTGGTCAAAATTTGATGCACAGTACTTTTTGGTATGTTCAAAAGATCCTCGATGAGTCTTGCAGAAACACGTCTGTCTGATGCAAGGATTTTGGTCACATTTTTCACATTTTCTTCAGTGCGACTTGTTCTCGGCTTTGATGCAC
>NW_019737412.1:407-474 GCF_002891405.2 Cryptotermes secundus
GCTTTGAATTTATAGACAGCCACAGCTGAAACTTTAAGAATCTTAATGCCACAACTCACCAACAGAT
>NW_019737413.1:0-7601 GCF_002891405.2 Cryptotermes secundus
AGCTAGCAACGCAAAAATAACAGGCTAGAGACGCAAAGATAGAAAGCTACCAACCCAAAGGTAGCAAGATAGCAACGCATATCTAGGAAGGTAGCAAGCTAGCAACGGAAGCCTTCAAGCTAGCATGCTAGCATGCTAGCAACGCAAACCTGGCAAGCAGGCAAGGCAAAGCTAGCAAGCTAGCAAGGCAACGCCTACAAGGTAGCAACACAAAGCTAGCAAGATAGAGACGCACAGCTAGCAAGCAAGATAAGCTAAGCAAGCAAAAAAGCAAGATAAACAAAACTATCAAGATAGAAACAAAATGCTAGCAAGCTAGCAACGCAAAACTAGCAAGCCAGCAACGCAAATGTAGAATGCTAGAAAAGCAAATTTGGTTACAATCTAAGCAAAGCTGGCAAGATAGCAACTCAAAGCTAGCAAGTTATCAACACAAAGTTGGCAAGCTATCTACGCAATCCTAGAAAGCTAGAAACGCATATCTAGCAAGCTAGCAAGGTAGCAACGGAAACTAGCAAGCTAGCAACAAAATGCTAGAAAGCTAGCAACGCGAAACTAGCAAGATACCAACGCTTATCTAGCATGCTAGCAAGCTAGCAACGCAAAGCTAGCATGTTAGCAACGCAAATCTAGCATGGTAGCAATCTAGCAACGCAAAGCTAGCAAGCCAGCAACACAAAGATATCAAGCTAGAAAAGCAAAGCTAGCAACCTAACAACGCAAATCTAGCAAGCTGGCAACGTAAAGCTAGCAACGCAATGCTAGTAAGATAGCAACGCAACGCTAGCAATCTAGAAACGAAAATCAAGTAAGCTAGCAACGTCAAGATAGCAAGTTAACAAGGCAAAGCTAGAAAGCTAGCAAAGCAGAGCTAGCAAGATTTCAATCCTAAGCAAACAAGCTAGCAAAGCAAAGCTAGCAAGCTAGCAACGCAAAGCTAGGAAGTTACCAACGCAAAGCTAGCAAGCAAGCAACGGAAAACTAACGAGCTAGCAACGCATTTCTTGTAAGATAGCAGCTCAAAGCTAGCAAGCTAGCAACGAAAATCTCGCAATCTAGCAAGTTAGCAAAGCAAAGCTAGGAAATTAGCAACGCCATGCTAGCAAGCTAGCAACGCAAGGCTAGCCAGATAGAAACGCAAAATTAGCAAGCAACGAGTAGCTAGCGAGTTAGCAACGCAAAGCTAGCAAGCAAGAAACCCAAAGAAAACAAGCAAGCAAGCAAAGCAAAACTAACAAGATAGCAACGGGAAACTAGCAAGATAGCAACGGGAAGCTAGCAGGCTAGCAACGCAAATCTAGCAAGCTAAAAAGGAAAGCTAGCAAGCTAGAAACGCAAAAATAACAGGCTAGCAAAGCTAGCAAGCTACCAACGCAAATCTAGCAAGATAGCAACGCAAACGTGGTAAGCTATCAACGCAAAGCTGGCAAGGTAGCATGCTAGCAAAGCAAATCTAACAAGCTAGCAACCCAAAGATAGCAAGCTAGCAATTCAAAGCAATCTAGTAGGCAACGCAAAGCTAACAAAATATCAACGAAAATCTAGCAAGTTTGCAACGCAAATTTAGCACGCTAGCAAGCTAGCAAAGCAAACCTCTCAAGCTAGCAACTCGAAGCCAGTAAGAAGCAACGCAAACTAGCAAGATAGCAACGCAAATCTAGCAATCTAGTTAGCTAGCAACGCAAAGCTAGCAAGCGAGCAACGCAAAACTAGTAAGTTAGAAACGCAAAGATAGCAAGCTAGCAACGCCAAGCAAGCAAGTAAGCAAGGCAAAGATAGCAAGCTACCAACCCAAAGCTACCAAGCTAACAACGCAAAGCTAGCAAGCTAGCAACGCAAAGCTAGCAAACTAGAAACGCAAAACTGTAAAGATAGCAACGCAAAGCAAGCAAGCTAGCAAAACTTATCTAGCAAACTAGAAAGCTAGCAACGGAAGCTAGCAAGCTAAGGACACAATCCTAGCAAGCTAACAACGCAAAGCTAACAAGCTAGCAAACGCAAATCTATCATGCTAGCAAGCTAGAAACGCAAAGATAGCAATCTATCAACGCAAATTTTCAAGCTAGCAACAAAGATAGCAAGCTAGAAATGCAAAGCTAGCAACCTAGCTACGCAAGGCTAGCAATCTAGCAACGCAAAGCTACCAATCTAGCAACGCGTAGCTAGCAAGATAGCAACGCAGAGCTAACAAGCAAGAAACGCAAAGAAACAAGCAAGCAAGCAAACCAAAACTAACAAGATAACAACGCGAAACAAGCAAGATTGCAACGGGAATCTAGCCGGCTAGCAACGCAAAGCTAGCAAGCAAGCAACGGAAATGTAGCAAGCTAGCAACGCAAAAATAACCGGCTAGCATTTGAAAGATAGCAAGCTACCAACGCAAAGCTAGCAAGATAGCAACCCAAAGTTGGCAATCTAGCAACGTAAAGCTGGCAAGCTAGGAAGCTAGCATCTCAAAGCTAGGAAGTTAGTAAACCAAAGCCAGCAAGTTAGAATCGTAAATCTAGCATGCTAGCAACGCAAAGCTAGTAAGATAGCAACGCAAAGCTAGCAAGCTAACAACCCATATCTAGAAATCTAGCAAGCTAGCAAAGCAAAGCTCTCAAGCGAGCAACGCAAAACTAGCAACTTAGCCACGCAAAGATAGCAAGTTTGCAACGCCAAGCTAGCAAGCTAGCAACGTATATCTAGCAAGCTAACAACGTAAAACTACCAAGCAAGCAATGCAAAGCTAGCATGCAAGATAAGCTAAGCAAGCAAGCAAGCAAGCAAGCAAAATAGGCAAAGCTATCAAGATAGAAACACAATGCTAGCAAGCTAGCAACGGAAAGCTAGCAAGTAAGCAACGCAAATCTAGCATGCTAGAAACGCAAATTTGGCTAGCAATCTAAGCAAACCTGGGAAGATAGCAACTCAAACCCGGGAAGATAGGAACAAAAACATGGGAAGCTAGCAACGCAAAGATAGAAAGCTAGCAATGCATATCTAGCAAGCTAGCAAGCAAGCAACGGAAGCTAGCAAGATAGCAACATAATGCTAGCAAGCTAGCAACGCGAAGCTAACAAGCTACCAACGCTTATCTATAATGCTATCTAGGTAGGAACGCAAAGCTAGCAAGCTAGCAACGCAAATCTAGCATGGTAGCAAGCTAGCAACGCAAAGTTAGCAAGCTAGCAACGCAAAGCTGGCAAGCTAGAAACACAAAGATAGCAAGCTAGAAAAGCAAAGCTAGCAAACTAACAACCCAAATCTAGCAAGCTAGCAACCTAAAGCTAGCAACGCAGAGCTAGGGGGTTAGCAACGCAAAACTAGGAATTCAGCAACGCAAAGCAAGCAAGCTAGAAAGGCAATGCTAGTTATCTAGCAACGCAAAGCTAGCAAGCTAGCAACCCAAACCTAGAAAGATAGCAACGCAAAGTTAGCAAGCTAGGAACGCATAATCTAGCAATCTAGCAACATAGCATCGCAGAGCTAGCAAACTAGCAAAGCAAATCTGGTAAGAGAGCAAGGCAAAAAAGCATGCTAGCAACGCAAATTAAGCAAATTGGCAAAGCCAGGCTAGCAAGCTAGCAAAACAAACCTAGCAAGCTAGAAAAGTAAATCTAGCAAGCTATCAACGCAAAGCTACCAAGCTAGAAACGCAATGCTAGCAAGCTAGCAACGCAAAGCTAGCAACATAGAAACGCAAAGCAAGCAAGCAAGCAACGCAAATATAGCAAGATAACAACGCGAAGCTTGCAAGTTAGCAAGGCAAAGCTGGCAAGCTAGCATCGCAAAGTTGGCTAGCTAAATACGCAAAGCTTGGAAGCATGAAACGCAAAGCTAGCAATCTAGCAACGCAAAGCTAGCAACGCATATCTAGCAAGGTAGCGTGTAGCAACAGAAGCCTTCAAGCTAGCAACGGAAATCTAGCAAGCTAGCAACGCAAAGCTGGCAAGCTAGCAACGCAAAGCTCGCAAGCTAGCAACGCAAAGCTAGCAGGTTAGACACGCAAAGCTGGCAAGCTAGCAACACAAAGCTAGCAAGATTGAAACGCAAAGCTAGCAACCTAGCAACGCAAATCTAGAAAGCTAGCAATGCAAAGTTAGTAAGCTAGCAACGCAAAGCTAGGAAGTTATCAACGCAATGCTAGTAAGCTAGCAACACGAAGTTTCATGCTTTATACGTTAAGCTAGCAAGCTAAAAACTCAAAGATAGCAAGCTGGAACGCAAATCTTGCAATCTAACAAGCTATCTACGCAGAGGTAGCAAGCGAGCAACGCAAACTTAGCAAGCTCGCAAAGCAAATCTAGCAAGCTAACAAAGCCAAGCTAGCAAGCTAGCAATGCAAAGCTAGCAAGCAAGCAAAGTAAAGCTAGCCATCTAGCAACGCAAAGCTAGCAAGTTGTCAAATCACAGCTACCAAGTTTACAAAGCAAAGCTAACAAGCTAGCAACGCAAAGCTAGGAACGTAGCAACGTAAAGCTAGTAACGCAAAGCTAGCGAGCTAGCAAACCAAAGCTTGCGAGCTAGCAACGCAAAGCTAGTAAGATAGCAAATCAGAGCAAGATAGCTAGCAACGAAAATTTAGCAATCTAGCAAGCTAGCAAAGCGAAGATAGCAAGATAGCAACGCCAACCTAGCAAGATAGCAACGCAAGGATAGCAAGCTAGCAACGCAAAGCTACCAAGCTAGCAACGCGCATTTAGCAAGCTGGCATTGCAAAGCTAGCAAGCAAGAAACACAATGTTAGCAAGCAAGCAAGCAACGCAAAACAAACAAGATAGCAACAGGAAGCTAGCAAGAGAGCAACGGGAAGCTAGTAGGCTAGCAACACAACGCAAGCACGCTAGCAACGGAAAGTTAGAAAGCTAGCAACACAAATCTAGAAAGAGAGCAACTCAAAGCTGGCCAACAACAAAGCAAATCTAGCAAGCTAGCAACGCAAAGATAGCAAGCTAGCAACACCAAGCTATCAAGCTAGCTCCGTAAAGCTAACATCGTGTCAAAGAAAAAGTAGCAAGGTAGAAACGCAAATTTAGGATGCTAGCAATCTAGCAACGCAAAAATAGCAAGCTAGCAACGCAATGCAAGGAAGTTAGCATTGCAAAGATAGCTAGCTAGCAACGCAAAGCTAGCAAGCTAGCAACGATAAGCTAGTAAGATATCAAAGCAAAGCTAGCAAGCTAGGAACGCAAATCAAGGAATCTAACATGCTAGCAAAGCAAAGTTTTCAATCGAGCAACGCAATAATAGCAAGCTAGCAACGCAAAGCTAGCAAGTTAGCAACGCCAAGCTATCAAGCTAGGAACGTAAAACTGGCAAGCTAGCAACGCAAAGCTACCAAGCTAGCAACGAAAAGCTAGCAAGCTATCAACGCAATGCTATCAAGCTAGCATCGCAAAGCTAGCAAGCAAGATACTCTAAGCAAGCAAGCAAGCACGCTACGCAATTATATCAAGATAGCAACACAATGCTAGCAAGCTAGCAACGCAAATCTAGCATTCTAGAAACGCAAAGCTCTCTAGCAATGTAAGCAAAGCTGGCTAGCTAGCAACGCAAAGTTGGAAAGCTAGTAACGCAAGCTCTCAATGTAACAACGCATAGCTTGAAAGCTAGCAACACATATCTAGCAAATTAGCTACGCAAGTATAGCATGTTATCAAGCTAGAAACGCAAAGATAGCAAGCTAAAAACGCAAAGCTGGCAAGCTAGCAACACAAAGCTAGCAAGCTAGAAACGCAAAGATAGCAATCTAGCAACGCAAATCTAGCAAAGCTAGCAAAGTAAATCTAGCAACGCAAATCTAGGAAGTTAGCAACGCGAAGCAAGCAAGCTAGCAACGCAATGCTAGCAAGCTAGCATCGCAAAGCTAGCAAATTAGCAACGCAAATATATTAGGATAGCAACGCAAAGCTCGGAAGCTAGGAATGCAAATCTAGCAATCTAGCAAGCTAGCAACGCACTGCGTAAAACGCAAAGCTAGCAAGATAAGAACTCAAATTTAGCAAGCTAGCAACGCCAAGTTAGCAAGCTAGCATGGCAAAGCTTGGAAGCTAGCAACGCAAAACCAGCAAGCTATCAACGCAAAGCTACCAAGCTAGCAACGCATTGCTAGCAGCTAGCAACGTAAAGCTAGCAAGCAAGGAACGCAAAGCAAGGAAGCAAGCAACGAAAACTAGCAAGAGAGCAACGCGAAGCTTGCATGATTGCAACGGAAACCTAGCAAGCCAGCAACGCAATGCTAGCAAGCTAGCAACGCAAAGCTAGCAAGCTAGGAACGCAAAAATAGAAGGCTAGCAACGCAAAACAACAAGCTAGCAACGCAAAATTAGCAAGCTAGCAATGCACAGCTACCAAGCTAGATCGCAAAGCTAGCAAGCTAGCAAGCTAGCATTGCAAAGATAGCAAGCTAGCAACGCAAAGCTAGCAAGCTAGCAACGCAAAGCTAGCAAGCAAGAAACGCAAAGCAACCAAGCTAGCAAGCTAGCAACAATAAGCTAGCAAGTAGAAACTCAAAGCTATAAAGCTAGCAACGCAAAATTAGCAAGGAATCAAAGAAAAGCTAGAAAGCTAGCAACGCAAATCTAGCAAGTTAGGAAGCTATCAACGCAAATCTAGTAAGATAGCAACGCATAGCTAGCAAGCTATGAACGCCAATCTAGAAAGCTTGGAACGCAAAGATAGCAGGCAAGAAAAGCAAAGCTAGCAAGCCAGCAACGCAAATCTAGGAATCTAGCAAGCAAAGCTAGCAAGCTAGTAACGCCAAGCTAACAAGCTAGCAACACAAATCTAGCAAGCTAGCAACGAAATGTTATCAAGCTATCATCGCACAGATAGCAAGCAAGATACGCAAAGATAGCAAGCAAGAAACTACGCAAAACTATCAAGATAGAAACGAAAAGATAGCAAGCTATCAACGCAAAACTAGCAAGCTACCAACGCAAAGCTATCAAGATAGCAACGCAAACTTAGCCAGTTAGAAATGCAAAGCTGGCTAGCTAGCAACGAATAGCTGGAAAGCTACCAAAACACAGCTGGCAAGCGTAGCAACTCAAAGCTGGAAATCTAGCAACGCAAAGCTGGTAAAATAGTAAGGCAAACTGGCAAGGTAGCAACGCACAGCTGGCAAGCTAACAACGCATAGCTGCAAAGCTAGCAATACAAATCTAGGAAGCTAGAAACGCAAAGTTTTCCACATAACAACTCAAATTTAGAAAGCTTGCAAACTAGCAACGCAGAGCTAGCAAACTAGCAACGCAAAGCTAGGATGTTAGCAACTCAAAGCTAGCAAGCTAGCAAAGCAATTCAAGTAAGATAGCAACGCAATGCTAGCAAGTTAGCAACGCAATACTAGGGACTTAGCAACGCAAAGCTTGCATGCTAAGAACGCAAAGCTAATAAGCTAGCAACGCCCAGATAGCAAGCTAGCAACGCAAGGCTAACAAGTTAGCAACGAAAGGCTACCAAGCTAGCATCGCAAAGCTCGCAAGCTAGCAACGCAAAGCTGGCAAGCTAACAACGCAAATCTGCAATACTGTAACGAAAAACTGGCAAGCTAGCAACTCAAAGCTGGCAAGCTAGCAGCGCATATCTAGCAAGCTAGAAACGGAAAGCTAGCA
>NW_019737413.1:7611-13113 GCF_002891405.2 Cryptotermes secundus
GAAAACTGGCAAGCTAGCAACGCAAAACTGACAAGTTAACAACGCAAACCTGGCAAGCTAGCAAAGCTAAGTTAGCAAGCTACAAACGCAGAGCTAGCAAGCTAGCAACGCCAAGCTAGCAAGCTAGTAACGCATATCTAGCAAGCTAGCAAATTAGTAACGGAAAGCCAGCAAGCTAGCAACGCAAAGTTGACAAGCTAGCAACGCAAATCTGGCAAGCTAGCAACGTAAAGCTGGCAAGCTAGAAACTCAAAGTTGACAAACTAGAAACGCAAAGCTGGCTAGCTAGCAACGCAAACCTGGCAAGCTAGCAACGCAAAGCTGGCAAGCTATCAACGCAATGTTGGCAAGCTAGCAACGCAGAGCTGGCAAACAAGAAACGCACAGCTGCCAAGATAGCAAACAAACCTCGCAACCTAGCAACACAAAGCAAGCAAGCGAGCAACGCATATCTAGTAAGAGAGCAACGCAAAGCTGGCAAGCTAGCAAAGCAAAGCTGGCAAGCTTGTAACGCAAAGCTGGCAAGTTAGAAACGCAAAGCAGGCAAGCTATCAACGCAAACCTAGCATGCAGGCAACGCAAAGCTAACAAGCTAGCAACGCATATCTAGTAAGCTAGCAATCTTGAAACGGAAAATTAGCAAGCTAGCAACGCAACGCTTGCAATATGTAAACACAAAGCAGGCAAGCCAGCAACGCAAAGCTTGCAAGCTAGCAACGCAAAGCTTGCAAGCTAGCAACGCACAGCTGGCAAGCTTGCAACGCAAAGCTGTCAAGTTAGAAACGCAAAGCAGGCAAGCTAGCAACGCAAACATAGCGTGCAGGCAACTCAAAGCTAACAAGCTAGCAACGCATATCTAGTAAGGTAGCAAGCTAGCAACGGAAAGCTAGCAAGCTGGCAACGCATAGCTTGAAATATATAAACGAAAAACAGGCAAGCTAGCAACGCAAAGCTGGCCAGTTAGCAACGCAAACCTGGCAAGATAACAACGCAAAGCTAACAAGCTAGCAACGCATATAAAGCAAGCTAGCAAACTAGCAAAGGAAAGCTAGCAAGCTAGCAACACAAATCTAGAAAGCTTACAACGCAAAGCTAGCAAGCTAGCAACGCCAAGCTACCAATATAGCAAAGCAGAGAGAGCAAGCTAGCAACGCAAATCTAGCAAGCTGGCAAGGCAAAGCTAGCAAGCAAGAAACGCTAAAGCAGACAAGTAAGCAAGCAAGCAACGCAAATCTAGAAAGCTAGCAACGGGAAGCTAACCATCTAGCAACTCAAAGCTAGCAAGCTAGCAACGCTTATTTAGCAAGCTAGCAAGCTAGCAATGGAAAGGTAGCAAGCTAGCAACGCATAACTCGCTAGCTAGCAACGCAATGCTAGAAAGCAAGAAACGCAAAGCAAGCACGCAAGCAACGTACAGCAGGCAATCTAGCAATGCAAACCTGGCAAGTTAGCAAAGCAAAGCTAGCAAGTTAGGAATTCAAATTTACCAACATAGCAACACAAAGCTAGCAGCTAGCAACGCAAATCTAGCAAGCAAGCAACGCAAAGCTAGCAAATTAGAAACGCAAAGCTACCAAGATAGCAACGCATATCTTGCAAGTTATCAATC
The DNA here is from genome assembly GCF_002891405.2 of Cryptotermes secundus. NCBI lineage: Eukaryota > Metazoa > Arthropoda > Insecta > Blattodea > Kalotermitidae > Cryptotermes > Cryptotermes secundus. The sequence goes on from NW_019737413.1 coordinate 9,221, forward strand.
TAGCAACGGAACGCTAGCAAGCTAGCCACGCATAGCTGTTAGCCAGAAACGCAAAGCTGGCAAGCTAGCAACGCAAAGCTGGCAAGCTTGCACCGCAAAGCTAGCAAGAAACAACGCAAAGTTAGTAAGATAGCAACGTAAAGCTGGCAAGATATAAACGCAAATCTACAACGTAGCAAAATTGCAAGCTAGCAACTCAAATCTAGAAAGCTACCAACGCAAAGCTAGCAAGATAGCCACGCAAAGCTAGAAAGCTAACAACGCATATTTAGCAAGCTAACAAGCTAGCAAAAGAAAGCTAGCAAGCTAAGAACGCAAAGCTGACTATCTAGCAACGCGAAGCTGGCAAGCTAGGAAAGTAAAGCTAGCAAGCTAGGAAACCAAAGCTAGCAAAATTGCAAAGAAATTCTAGTAAGATAGCAACGCAAATTAGCAAGCTTGCAACGCAAAGCTAGCAATCTAGAAACGCACACTAGCAAGATAGCAACGCAAAACTTGCAAGCTAGTAACACACAACATGAAAACTATCAATCTAGCAACTGAAAGCTAGCAAGCTAGCAACGCAATGCTGGCAAGCTAGAAACGCAAATTTAGCATGCAGGCTACGCAAAGCTAACAAGCTAGTAACGCATATCTAGCAAGCTAGCAAGCTAGCAACGGAAAGCTAGCAAGCTAGCAACGAAAACCTGGAAAGCTAACAACGCAAAGCTGGCAAGCTATCAAAGCAAAGCTGGCAATATAGAAACGCAAATCAGGCAAGCTAGCAAACGCAATGCTGGCAAGTTAGAAACGCAAACCTGGCAAGATAGCAAAGCAAAGCTATCAAGAGAGTAACGCATATCTAGCAAGCTAACTAAGTAGCAAAGGAAAGCTAGCAAGCTAGCAACGAAAATCTAGCAAAGCTAGCAACGCAAAGCTAGCAAGCTAGCAACGCAAAGCTAGCCAGCTAGCAACACCAAGCTACCAATATAGCAAAACGAAGACAGCAAGCTAGCAACGCAAAGCTAGCAAGCTATCAACTCAAACTATAAAGCTACCAACGCAAAGCTAGGAAGTTAGCAACGAATACATAGAAAGCTGGCAACGCATATCTAGCAAGCAAGAAACGCTAAAGGAGAGAAGTTAGCAAGCAAGCAACGCAAAACTAGCAAGGTAGCAATGCAAAGCTATCAAGCTTGCAATGCAAAGCTATCAAGCTTTCAACGCAAAGCTAACAAGCTAGCAACGGGAAGCTAGANTTACCAACGCAAAGCTAGGAAGTTAGCAACGAATATATAGCAAGCTGGCAACGCATATCTAGCAAGCAAGAAACGCTAAAGGAGAGAAGTTAGCAAGCAAGCAACGCAAAACTAGCAAGGTAGCAATGCAAAGCTATCAAGCTTGCAATGCAAAGCTATCAAGCTTTCAACGCAAAGCTAACAAGCTAGCAACGGGAAGCTAGAATTCTAGCAACGCAAAGCTAGCAAGCTAGTAACACAAAGCTGGCAAGCTAACAACGCAAAGCTGGCAAGATAGAAACGCAAAGCTGGCAAGCTAGCAACGCAAAGCTTGCAAGATTGAAACGAAAAGCTAGCAATCTAGCAACGCAAACTAACAAGCTAGCAACGCATATCTAGCAAGGTAGCAACGGAAAGCTAGCAAGACAACAACACCATGTTATTAAGCTAGCAAAGCAAAGCTTGCAATCTAGCAACGCAAAGCTGGCAAGTTAGAAACTCAAAGCTGGTAAGCTAGATACGCAAAGCTGGCAAGCTAGCAACGCAAAGCTCTCCATATAGCAACGCAATATTTGCAAGCTAGCAACGCTTATCTAGCAAGCTAGCAAGGTAGCAACGAAAGCTAGCAAGCTAGCAAAGCATATCTAGCAAGCTAGCAAGCTAGCAACGCAAAGCTCTCCATATAGCAACGCAATATTTGCAAGCTAGCAACGCTTATCTAGCAAGCTAGCAAGGTAGCAACGAAAGCTAGCAAGCTAGCAAAGCATATCTAGCAAGATGCAAAGCATATCTAGCAAGCTAGCAAGCTAGCAACGCAAAGCTAGCAAGCTAGCATCGCAAAGCTGTTAAGCTAACAACGCAAAGCTGGCAAGATAGCAAAGCAAAGCTGGCAAGCTTGAACGAAAACCTGGCAAGTTACAAACGCAAAGCAAGCAAGTTTGCAACGCAAACCTGGCATGCTAGCAACGCAAAGCTAGCAAGCTAGCAACGCATATCAAGTAAGCTAGAAAGCAATTAAGGAAAAATAGCAAGCAAGTAACGCATTTCTAGCAAGATAGTAAGGCAAACATGGAAAGCTAGCAACTCAAATCTAGCAAGCTAGCAAGCTAGCAACTGAAAGCTAGAAAACTAGAAACGCAAAGATAGCAAACTAGCAACGGAAAGTTAGCAAGCAAGAAACGCAAATCAAGGAAGCAAGCAAGCAACGTAAAGGTAGCAAGTTAGCAAAGCAAAACGAACAAGCTAGCAAGGCAAATCTAGCAAGCTTGCCATGCATATCTAGCAAACCAGCAACGCAAATCTGGCAAGCTTGCAAGGCAAAGCTGGCAAGTTAGCAAAGCTAATCTAACAAGCTAGCAACGCAAAGCTAGCAATCTAGCAACGCAAAGCTAGCAAGCTAGCAAAGGAAAGCTAGCATGCTAGCAACGCAAAGCTTGCAATCTAGCAACGCAATGCCGGCAAGCTAGAAACGCAAAGCTGCCAAGCTAGAAACGCAAAGCTGGCTAGCTACTAACGCAAAGCTGGCAAGTTAGAAACTCGAAGCTAGCAAGCTAGCAAAACATATCTAGCAAGCTAGCAACGCAAACTATCAAGCTAGCAAAGCAAATCTAGCAAGCTAAAAAGCTAGAAACCCAAGCTAACAAGATAGCAACGCAAAGCTATCTAGTTGGCAACGCAAAACTAACAAGCTAGAAACCCCAAGCTAGCAATCTAGCAATGAAAAGCTAGCAAGCAAGAAACGCTAAAGCAGGCAAGAAAGCAACGCAAACCTAGCAAGCTAGAAACGCAAAGCTATCAAAGCTACACACGTAAAGCAAGATAGCAAAGCAAAGCTGACAAGCTAGCAACGCAAAGCTGTCAAGCTATAAACGCAAAGCTGGCTACCTAATAACGCAAAGCTGGCAAGCTAGCAACGCAAAGCTGGCTAAATAACAACCAAAGCAATCAAGTTAGCAAAGAATATCTAGCAAACTACCAAGCTAGCAACGGAAAGCTAGCAAGTTAACAACGCAAAGGTAGCATTCTAGCAACGCAAATCTAGCAATGTAACATGCTAGAAACCAAAGCTAGAAAACTACCAACGCAAAGCTAGGATGTTAGCAACGCAATGCTACAAGCTAACAACGCATATCTAGTAAGATTGTAACGCAAAGCTAGCAATCTAGAAAAACAAATCTAGCAATCTAGCTTTCTAGCAACGCAGTGCTAACAAGCAAGCAACGGAAAGCCATCTAGCTAGCAACGCAAAGCTAACAAACTAGCAACCCCAAGTTAGCAAGCTAGCAAAGCAAAACAAGAAAGCTAGCAACGCAAAGCTAGCAAGCTAGTAACGCAAAACTACCAAGCTAGCAACGCAAAGCTAGCAAGCTAGCAACGCAAAGCTAGTCTGCTAGCAACTCATATTTAGCAATCTAGCAAGCTAGCAATGGAAAGCTAGCAAGATAGCTACGCAAAGCTGGCAAGCTAGAAACGCAAATCTGGCAAGCTAGAAACGCAAAGCTGGCTAGGTAGGAACGCAAAGCTGGCAAGCTAGCAACGCAAAGCTGGCAAGCTAACAACGCAAAGCTATCAAGCTAACAACGCATATCTAGCAAAATATCAAGTTGGCAACGGAAAGCTAGCAAGCTAGCGACGCATATGTAGCAAGCTAGCAACGCAAATCAACCAAGCTAACAT
>NW_019737414.1:0-700 GCF_002891405.2 Cryptotermes secundus
CGTGGGAAATGTCTTTTCAATTGTGAGACATGAGCCTTACGAACTGTGACTCCTGTGTCAGGATTTGCCAAAAAAACCGTTACTGGGGACACAAATCTTGCAATTTTCCAGGGGACGGATCATCTCAGGTCCAATTTAGCGGAACGCTGCCTTGATCTAGAGCTGAGCGGGTGTAGCCTAAGTAGGACCAAATCGCCCACTCGAAAATCTACCTGCCTCCTCGCCAAATTGTATCTTTCACCCACACGAGCTCGAGCCTTCCGCAATTAATTTAGGGCTACCTCCCAGAATTTACGTATATCCTTAACTTCCCCTTCGATATCTAGCTCGGTAAATTTCCATTTTAAGCTTGGGGGATGATTCAACTCCCTACCTAAAAACAGCGAAGCAGGAGTCGCTGCAGTCGACTCATGCCAGGCTGTATTAAAGGCCAGAGCCAAGGATGGCAAATGGTCGTCCAAATGAGTGTGCTGTGAATGATGGTAAATTGATAAAGCCACCTTCAGGTTCCGATTAAAGCGCTCGACCTGGGAAGCTTGTGGGTAATATGGCGAGGTGGTAATGTGTTTAATTCCCCAGGAGAAGCACAAATCGTAAAAGATCTTAGACCTGAAGACGGTGGCATTATCAGACACAATCTCTTGAGGGACTCCAAAAAATGGAAAGAACCGTTCTACTAAACAGGTTTTAACTACCTCCG
>NW_019737414.1:4419-7469 GCF_002891405.2 Cryptotermes secundus
AAAAAAAATCCCAGGCTGGCCGCGTACGTCCAATACGCTGTGGATCCACGCAGCGAATGAATTTAGATTCACTAACCGGCTTCTTCCGAGCCATTTGGGGAGGGGACGGGGAGAGGAAGCGGAATCCCACGTGATACACTCCAGCACGGGATGAAGGGGTGGGGATTGACATGGCTGGAAGGCATGACATCATCCAAGAGCCATAACATGGCTCACGGTACCCATTTGACAACAGCCGGGCATAGTGAAGAGCGAGACTCTGTCCACAGCGAGGCTTGCACACCGGCTGTCCTGTCAGTTGTTAGGGAACGTTCCGTCTGTCGACCTGAAAATAGACAGAGATATCCAGTTTGATCTTACGCAAGAAGATACTGACAGGATTTGTTTCGTCATTTTCCTCAGTTCCTTCAGGCAGAATTAGGAGTAATGGCTTAAAATGGGCCGCACCCCCTTCCACATGTTTCCAATTAGCCGGTCACAATCCCACTAGCAATCTAACCTAGACAACGTAAGCAGATAGAAAAGCGTCGTTAAATAACTTTGCCATGATTCATGACATCAAGTTCCCAACAGGGAGCTAATTATATCTTATTATCAGGAGGTGGCAGCCGGTCCCCAGATCGGGGCGCGGACTTTTATGTGCCCATTAGACTAGTGACCCATTTGACACTGTGACAAGTATCTGAAACGAATTATAGTTAAGGCGCGTTCACATTATTCGTGCTCGTGCTCGCCAGGCTTGTGCTCGTCGGGAGACTCATCTGGCTCTTACTTGTGCTCGTAAATCTTCGTCCACACTACTTCAGTTGCTCGCCAGGCTTCGGCGCGTGAGGATCCGTGTGTATAGGCTGTAGTCGTATTTTAATTTATTGGCTATAGTTTTTAAATTAAAAATTTAAAATTTGCTTGTCTCGTGACTTGTCATATCGTCCACATTGCTCGCGAGCATGGCGAGTCACACGAGAACGAGCACGAGTAATGTAGACGCGCCTTAAAGAGTTTAGTTCATTATGGTAGAAGGGCCCGACGTTTTAACAACCATGTCTTTAAGAACCAGGTTATAATTTCCCCCATCGAATTCTAGAGCTTCCAACAACTTGCTTTCCATTACATTTTCCTACAAAATCCTGTATCTCTAATTCCTTCCATCCAAGCTACGTGCCCAGTCAATCATAACGTATAAAAACTAGACGACTCATAATAACCTTCAATTTTCTCAAGCTTTAACCCTTCTCAGAGCCACATATTTTCCTGAACACGAAGCTTTCAAACGCTTGTAATTAATTCTCTTCCCTTGAAGCAGAAGCCACGTTTTAAAGCCGTACAGACAGTCAGTGAAGTTATGGTTATACATCTGTCACTTGTTAGCCTTTTCGAATATACGCGTGATTAAGAACACTTTAACTAAGAGTTTATGATTTCTCTAAAAGTCGGAAAATCAACGCCGATCACAGTGGTCACGTGGTCTAAGGCATGAACTGTCTTCGCCTGCTCAAACACTGGAACTGTGGGTTCGATTCCCCCTCGAGGTATGGATGTCTACGTTTATTCTGTGTTTGCGTTGTCCTGCGCAGGAAGCGGGCCTTGTGACAGGCTGATCCCCCGTCCAAGGAGTCCTACCGACTGTATAAATATTGAGAAACTTTGCTGAAACGACGCCTTTCACGAATGCCCTATGCTCCAGAGAGTAAAACAGAATATAAATGAATTAATGAGGAAATCAACAACTCGACTCTATATTTTAAGTAATATCTGAGGTTTTCACGGCGTTGACTATGAAGAATGCCGTCTTCTGGAATGTGGCCTCGTGTAGATATTGTGTAAACCGAAGTTTCAGGGAACGTATCGCCTCCATCTTCATGGCAGAAAAATTCTGAGAGCGAGGAACTAGTCTACAGCCACATGCTCACGCTGGTTCTTCTGCCCAGAAAAGTAGGTGATACGTTCCTCCGAAACGTCGGTTCACACAAGATCTATACGACTCCACAACCCATAAGACGGCATTCTTCATTATCTATTTTAATATTATTTCCTGAGTCTCCCTATTGCCCTTTCTTCCATGACGAATTTGACCCATAATTTTGTATACATTAATTTACTTTCATGAGTGCTACGTGCTCCCTATTTAACTGCGTTGTTCTAACAACGTCAGCTCTGATAAGCTGGTATAGCCCTGTCAGTAACACGACAGGCAATGGGACTAGAAAACCGGGGTTCGATCACCAGCAGAACAAATATTTTCTCTTTGAATTCACCTCCATAAGTCTGTCGGATGTAGGGGCACAAAATGAGTATTGTAAGGTCCTTTCTTGGCCGCGGCGCCATAGCTCAAGCGGTTAGTCGCTGGCTTCCCACCGTGGAGGCCAGGGTTAGATCCCGGGTCTGGTCAAGTGGGATTTGTGGTGGACAAAGTGGCGCTGGGGCGGGTTTTCTCCGAGGACTTCGGTTTCCCCTGGCAATCTTCATTCCACCAAATTCTCCATAATCATAATCATCCGAGGCAGGCTACAATAGGCCAATCAGTGGCCGCCGTGCCGAGTGGACTCAGCTGGACTCCATGCCCCACTAAGCGAATTAAAAAATTAAGGTCCTTTCTTAGAGGGGCTTGCCACTCCCCTTCGTGTATTTCGAGAATGACCTCCACGCCACTATATACGTCCAGAGCGTACAACTTACGACGCGGAAGTAAATTTATCGTTATTTCCATTTTTAACAATCAGCTCTAGAACTTAATGAAAGAATCGTGAAATGATAAGCCTGTCATTATCTTATTCATTTATCTCTCCCGCGTCGAAAATTCCCTCGCTTTTTTCCAAACACCTGTGCTCTTCACCGAGCGCGGGAAACGAGATGCTGTATCCGAACAGTAATTACATTCTATATTTTTAAATTTTAAAATCCAATACAGACGAGGTTTCGAAAAAAAAAAAAAACAGAAACTCTATGCGTAATACTGCTTAATTCGATCTTCGAACGTAATACATGAAATAGTATGCAGTAGGACTATGGATAAGAGCGACATCTTGAAACCCCCTCCCTTATTAAGTATG
>NW_019737414.1:8464-17675 GCF_002891405.2 Cryptotermes secundus
TTCACTGCTGTGCTCACAAGAGCCCACCACCGGTCCCTATACTGTACCAGGAGAATTCACTTCACATTCTCACATCCTATTTCTCTGAAAACTATTTAAATATTATCTTTCCATCTACTTCCAGGTTTTCCTAATTGTTTCCCAAACAATTCCTGGTTATTTCACCTATGGCTCTAGCGTTGGGTTATGTTATGGCTAATTTTGTCTAGCTAACTAACCAACTGGACAACTCCATGGATATGAGCCCTTCCTGAAAATCCAGTAGTTGCTCAGCTACTCTCGAAATTCCCAGCATTCTATGCAACCCCAAGTTCATTGATGTGTTCAGAGGGGCCTGCCACTGGTCTCTTAGCCTGAGCGAGATGAATCCAGTCCACAACCTTACATTCTACTTCTGTGAGATCCATTTTAATATTACCTTCCCATCTAGATCTAGGTTTTTTAGTGATATTTTTACTTCAAGGTTTACCACTAAGAATTTATATACGATTCTTTCCTCTCTATTCAGATCGAAAATGTGTAACTTGGTGCCTTTCACTTGAAACACATTGCAGCATATATTGATGGGTTCGCACTTGTCTCATTCCTCATTCTGTTGCCACTGCTGTACTGCGTTGCCTATGTTAATCTGAATTCCCCTGAATCTTATTTAGCTTCGACAGTTCTGCTTATCACACCCAGGGCGTAAGTAAATACAACTCAGGTACTTCTGCTCTTCACACGACATGCGAGTCTTCACTGTGCCTGAGTGACGCCCCTAATGATTGTTTACAGTAGATTCATTTCCCCGGCAAGCAGAACCGGACTGAACTCAGCCTGACGGTAAGGAACTTATGCAGTTGATACAATGTCGTGAGGAAACCTATCAGTTTTAACGACTGTGGTGAAAACTCAACGAAGTGAAGTTCATGGATAGTGCCCCTAACATTTTACCACCAGCAGACGGACAGACATGATAAACTAAAGAACGCCTACCTTAAATAACAGCTGCGCTAAAAATTTGTCAGAATGTTGAGAATATGCAGAGGAAAATCGTTTTGCGTGAATTCTTTGTCTTGTTATGATTCAGGAAAGATTTAAAATATTTTAACATTTCTTAGTTCTCTAAATTATATAAATGTACTACAAATATTACTGCATAGTTTAAAGCCTTTTTAAATCATTCAAAATTATTTAATGGTGTGAAATGGAGTTTGTTCCTTCAGTCTCCAGTTAGGCCGTAACTTCATTCCTACAGCAACACCAATGAACGTCACAAATGACGTCACAGTTAGATATAGAAATTATTTTATGGCAAGTACCACACATGATTACCAACAAATTACCAACTACCTGACTAATGAACTAATTACTAACATTTCTTTAATCTCGTAGTTCTGTGCACTAACTACTAACACTTCTTTAATATTGTAGTTGTATTGGTCTCTTTTGCTTATGCATGGCCGGCAAAGAGTATCCTAAACTGACAAGATTTGTACGTTCATATGTGCCCACTGCCATTGGGGGGTTTACTTCTAGAAACAAAATATTTCAATTAGCTTTTAAAATTGGCAGAGGATAATTAAACTTCAGATGCTCGAATAAATTAATGCATGTGATACGTCTCTACCGGTACAAAATCAGACTGTGATATGCAAATGGTTGCTGGTTCGGGGAAAATCATCAAAGCTCATTTGCAGTCTGTCTGGACATTTAGAAACACGGTAATTATAATTTATAATAATAATTACCCATTAGTGTACAAAAATATGAATCTCAATACTAAAGAGGAATGAAAAACGGCCGATTTCAAGTAACAGCACCACATTAATCTCTAGTTAAATGTCTTAAATATTAGTCTCAAATATTTGCTATTTGGTTAAATGAAATTGCGTAAAACTGAGTTGTCCTTTCAGTCGGTACCCGCGACTGAACAAAATAACGAAGGTAGTTTCATACTTACAGGATCGAGATAAATTAAAAATTATTATGAAAATATTAAGAGAAGTTACCGATATGGCTAGGTGTGACGGACAGACGGACAGAAGGACAAATGCCAGTGAATACAACATTCCTCTAAGGACCTAAGATTCTCGTGATTTTCCTCAGAAATGCCGATATGAGCATTCTTACCATGCCAGTGAAAACTACCTCCAACTAACGCCTGGAGATTCTCGTGATTTTCTTCAGAATTGCAAATATGAGCATTCTTCATGTTGGAGTGTACAGAAACTTCATCTAAGTCTCTGAAATTCTCGTGATTTTCCTCGGAATTGCCAATATGTGCATTCTACTTATGCCAGTGAACACTACCTCCATCTAAGGCTCTTAGATTATCGTGATTTTCCTCAAAGATGCCAATATGAGCATTCTTCATATGACAGTGAATACTACCTCCATCTAAGGCCCCGAGATTTTCGTGATTTTCCTCAGAATTTCCAATATGAACATTCTCTATATTCCAGTGAACACTACCTCCATCAAAGGCTCTGAGGTCCTCGTGATTTTCCTAAGATTTGCCATTGTGAGTATTCTTCACATGCCCTGTGAAAATAGCCTCCCTCTAAGGCCTGAGACTCTCGTGATTGTCCTCAGAATTGCCAATATGTGCATTCTACATATGTCGGTGAACACTACCTCCATCTAAGGCTCTTAGATTCTCGTGATTTTCCTCAGAGATACCAATGTGAGCATTTTTCACATGACAGTGAACACTACCTCCATCCAAGGCCCCGAGTTTCTCGTGATTTTCCTCAGAATTACCAATATGAACATTCTTCATATGACAGTGAACACTACCTCCATCTAAGGCCCCGAGATTCTCGTGATTTTCCTCAGAATTATCAATATCAGCATTCTTCTCATGCCAGTGAACACTACCTCTATCTAAAGTCCCGAGTTTCTCGTGATTTTCCTCAGAATTGCCAATATGAGCATTCTTCACTTGCCAGTGAACACTACCTCTATCTAAAGTCCCGAGTTTCTCGTGATTTTCCTCAGAATTGCCAATATGAGCATTCTTCACTTGCCAGTGAACACTACCTCCATCTAAGGCTTTGAGATTCTCGTCTCGTGAGCCTCCCTCTGAGGCCTGAGACTCTGATGATTTTCCTTAGAATTGCCAATATGAGCATTCTTCATTTGACAGTGAATACTACCTCCATCTAAGGCCCCGAGATTTTCGTGATTTTCCTCAGAATTGCCAATATGAACATTCTCTATATTCCAGTGAACACTACCTCCATCTAAAGTCCCGAGATTCTCGTGATTTTCCTTAGAATTACCAATATGATCATTCTTCAGATTCCAGTGAACAGATCCTCCATGTAAGACTCTGAGATTCTCGTGATTTTCCTCAGAATTACCAATATGAGCATTCTTCATATTCCAGTGAACAGAGCCTCCATCTAAGACTCTGAGATTCTCGTGATTTTCTCAGAATTGCCGATATGAGCATTCTTCACATGCCAGTGAACACTACCTCCATCTATGGCCCCGAGATTCTCCTGATTTTCCTCAGAATTTCCAATATGAGCATTTTACATATGCCAGTGAACAGAACATTTATCTAAGGCCCTGAGATTCTCGTGATTTTCCTCAGAAATTCCAATATGAGCATTCTTCATATTTCAGTGAAGAAAACTTCTATCTAATTCCCCGAGATTCTTGTGACTTTCCTCAGAAATAATTCCCAATATAAGCTTTCTTCATGTGTCATTGAACACAACCTCCCTCTACGGCCCCGAGATTCTCGCGATTTTCTTCAGAAATAGCTGCCAGTATGAAATTTCATCTAATGTGAGATAAAAATAAGTTCATTATAGTTTTACATTTAGGTTACAACTTTGCATCAAATCGCGTTTGTGTTTAGGGATACGTATGTCTAGTTATGAAGTAACTAGAAGAAGAATTAAACTAGCGAATAATGCATATTTCCCATTACTATCAGTTTTTAGATCAAAGGATATACACCGAGCGATTAAAACAAAAATATATTAAACAATGATAAGACCCCTGCTTTATTATGGATGTGAGTGTTGGACGCTAAACAGGAAAGAGGAATCAATCATCAATTCATTCGAGATTAAAATCGTGAGACGGGTTTATGGACCAATAAAAGAGAATGGGATATGGAGAATTAGGTATTCTAAAGAGTTATACAACTTATATAAGGAGCCAGAGATCTAAGTGACGATAAAGCTTAAAAGATTGCAATGGGCTGGGCATGTACAGAGAATGGATAAGGAGCGTATCCCAAAGAAAACATTATACAGTACAACAGGCGGTAGGAGACGTGCAGGGAAACCAAGAACTAGATGGTTTCATGCGGTGGAAGAAGTTGCAAAGAAGTTAATGGGCATAAGGAATTGGAAGAAAGCAGTGCAGGATAGAGAGGAATGTACGGGCTTGATAAGGGAGGCCAAGGCCCGACATCGGGCTGTTGCGCCATAGAAGAAGAAGTCTAGTTCTTTACTATATTAATAGGAAATAGGAATAGTGTACTTTCATATTAAAATATTTTACTCTATTGTGTTAGGTTTCAAGTTACATTACTGTTAAGATTAGTTGGGTACTGAACAGGTGCAATGATTCACATACCAACATTCCGACATGACCCCAAAAGTCTAGAGTACCAACAGAAAATGAAACTCCATCTTCAGTTCCAAATACTAGACTTACCAATATTAAGGCATTCGTGCATAACAGAAATCGATATAAACACATTTGCTTGCGTTACCAGATATCTAACGGGACGTAGCTCTGGAGCCAACCTCAGAATTATCAGGCAAACTGTGTTTGTGATATTCAGGTTGGTAGTGTGTGGTTCGCGAGTGCTATTTCGTGTGATGCAGTGTTCGCCGTGTGTTTATGTGAGTGAATACAGATATTGTGTGTGTGATTACAACGGCTCTCTGAGTGTTTGTGATAGTGTTGTGATACTTCTAATGGAGACAGCGTCCACCAGGTGCAGACTTGGATCCAGGAACCACGCAAGGCAGGAGGAGCAGCGCTCAAACCGTAAAGTTGAAACCAAAACAGTGCCGTTTCGGAACCTTTAGCGATTGAGGGCCCATCCGCAGGAGGATGGGGATGGGTATTCGCAGTAAATAAAGGTACATCATTGCACACACGGTATTATCGTGGTCCAGTCCGGCCCCAGGCTGGTCACGATAACATAGTACCGTGCCAAGGGAACTCTGGATTCGCTGCGGTAGCCGCCATGACTCAGGGCTTAGGTTAAGGTCGAGTTGGACACCCTGTGGAAATTATATATTTTTTTTATTTTAGTTTGTAAGTTGGTTGTCCTCCCGCCCTCCCCGTTAGGTGCCCATGTTAGGATTTCTGGTTAGGCTGCGTGAAGTTAGGCTTCGTGTCGGTTTAGGAGGGTTTAGTTTTAAGTATTTCTGTGTGTGTCTTTTTTTATGACACAGGGTGCAACTTGACAGGGTTCGGTCGGCACAACAATGAAATCAAAGCGAGAGAGAGAGAGGGATAAAAAGAACTTTGACAGTCTTTCTCTGTGAATAACTCGCATTGGAGGGACAAAGATCCAATAAAGCATAACTTCATTTTGCTTTCACCCGCCTTTCAATTCAACGTTGAAAGATAAGGAACTGGGTCTCTACGTACCAGGTACATATAAAACAGACATTAAAGTGTATGATGACATGATATATTTGTGTGTATTGCGCTGCATTTTCAATTTGATGACATATCATGTTTGTTTGTGTGCATTGTGCTGTGTATTCAATTTATAAAATGTTAAAATGAGGAAACGCATAAGGTGAGTCAATAAAATGTAATCCAGCTTCTGCATAAAAGAAGACATCGATTGTCATCATGAAGAAGTGCACAAGGTAAGTCAAAACTGCTGCAGCTTCAGCAACGGAGAAGACAACGTTTGTCGTTGCAACGAAAGGCATCAGGTGAGTCGTTAATATAAGGGTTTTACATCGTTACTTCTCGAGAAACACTCGTGAATTTGTGACGATTATATTTCACGTGTCAGTAAAAGTCGCCGACTGTTGTCGCAGTTTGGATTTAATGCGACAAAAAATTAACCGCCGTAAATGTAACTTCTCTTTGGATAAAGAATATGTTGTATTCGATTTAAATTGAGTGTATTAACGTTGGCTAGGTGTGTAAATAGCCGCTAGGCTGTGCGACACGGGATAAGATTTAATATTACGATGACGAATTCGGTCCATGTGCCGGAACGTCTCCCATTTGACTGTGTTCCTGTGTTCTCGTTTTGTGTTGAGAGGAGACTCTTTCTAACGCGACAAATGTGAAATGATTTTTCGAGGGAATCCATCGACATTTTGTTTTTTACGGCGAGTGCTCAAGACTTAAAATGAGAACGGAAAGTTTTACTTCGTTATGTCGTTTATTTTTATTTCTGCACCAAGCGGCATACATTTATCTTACACTTTAATTATGTTGTCCATTTTAACGGGGACAATTGCAGTGAACAAATGGTACACTCAATTGCGCGCTTCTCACGACCGAAGATATTAAAACGTACAGCATATTGTCTGAAGAATTTTGTATTTAAAAGAAGATGTATTACAGAAGAGATGGCAAGAGTACCAACAGCAGAGGTAAGCTTGTGTGTTCATATTAATGCAATATCCGTTTGCTAGTGTTCATACTGAAGTGTTTTTTTTTTTNGTTTCTTTTGTTTCAGGTCCCGCTCATATCCTGTGCCTCACCGTGGCGAGCGGGTGAAACAAAGAACGGTGCATCCCAGAAACTGAAAACATTGTTAGAGTTATTCGCAATCTTCCTTGACAATTCCTACATGCCTGTTAGTTTCTTCGTGTTTGTCTGTCGGTCTCTTTTTATTTTTATTTTTAACAAATTTGGTAATTCAAATCGTTTTTAGGTACACAGCCACCAGTTTATATTCGCTCAGTTCAATTCAGTATGAACGCATACACATTACACGTGCACATAGAGTGTGTCCGTGATTAATGCACCTGCGCTTCCTTTGTTTGGGCACTAATGGCCGACATTTTGAACATCTCCAATAAGAACGGCCTGATGGCATTTCTGTACAATAATTTCCTCTTGTTATTGTCGTTTCCTGATATTCATATGGACGAAACAGTCGCTTTAGGGCAGTAGCTTACCTTAAACGATTCTGCCAGATTGCATTCTGTTATTGAGCCTTTGGATTTCGCAAAATATTTCACAAAGCAGTGTCGACAACTGACTGGATAAAAATTTTTATCAGGCCGACCTCAAACATGTTATTTTACGTATGTGTGACGTCAGTCTGCTGTAAACCTACCCCCTCCAAAAGATTTTCCAAGATGAGGGGGCAGGCAAAAAATTTCTCACAAGCACGTTGAACCAGTTTAAGAATGGCTTTGTGACCTTAAAAGGTGCCGGTATATTGGCAGTTTCCTTTCTTTCTTCAGTCTCGATTTTTTTAAAAAGTCGCCGGGGTGGAGGCTGCAAATACTTAGTTTTTATTCTGTGCTGCTGGCGTCTATGGCTGTAAATTTAACAGATTATCAAGTTCAGCGCGATAACAGGACTTTGGACAAGAATTTTGATGGTACTAAATTAAATACTGTTTATCGTTTTAATGCTAGTGATTTTCTCGAAATGGCCGTGTGTTTTACAAAAGTTATACAATATATTGCATGTATAGTTCCTTCATCCTTGTGACCTTTATGCAGCAAATCGGTTTCGCATTCGAATACTTGATGTACACATTTCAAAATATTTTCAAGTCTTTCAGTAATGAGGGGCTTAAAATCAACTTAAGTGGACGGAACCGTACACAGTCAGACTCGTTTAATATAAGAACATGGATCAGATCTCATCAAAATCTGTCAAAAAACGCAGTTGCGCGTAAATGCTAATTTATGCAGTAAGTAACACGGCCCTTAAAATGAAGAAACTGCACTGGAATAAAAAATCTTGATAAAATTTTGTATGAGTCTGTGAAACCCAGTTTGATTAACATAGGCAAGGCAGTGGGAGCTCTGATATGTGCAGACAGACAGACGGACGTGATGAAACTAATAGGTACGTCTGAACGCGCCAAAGCTGAGTGATCATCATTCAGTGCTTATTACACTACATTCTGTGGCACATATAAAGGATGTCAAATGTTAATTTTCATCGGTGTAGAGGCGGAAAATGTTGTGGAGAATGTAAAAAACGTGCCGAAACAAAGAAAACTGTAACAGTGCAGACCACTGACGTGAATTCATATGCTTCGTTTGAAGCCAGTTTTTTTAGGCCACATAGCTAATAATTTGAAACTAAGGGGAATGCATCGTCCTTTGGCCAAACATGATAAATGCTAAATTTAATTGTTTCTTGGTAAATATATTAGTAGTGCTTCGCCATCGCTATTGAGTACTCAGTTGTTCAAGAAACTCTCTCTTTATAGAACCTGAAGAATCCTCATTCATCGCCAAATCCCTCTTCTACATCCTACAAAAAATCCAGCAATATTAAATTAATTCTTGCATGAAACATGTCACATGTGCAGCGATGGTGACTGAATGACCTTCCATTTACATGACAGGCCCACTTTCGTAATATCCCGCGCAATGTGAAGCCAGATCGTTAAGGTAAACACGGAATTGGCTATAAAAATAAGGTCGCTGTGCCAAAGTAATTAAGCACTAAGCAATTAAGACGTATGGGGGAGTGGATGTATAGATCCAAGTTTCCTTGACCTCGGCACTAGTTGGAGGCGAGTGGTCAGCTCCACGCCCCGGCCGCTTTACCCCCAGGTAAAGAGCCCCCAATACCCGTTGGATAGGAGGCTGCATGGGCCCCAGAGGCGGTCTGGATGACACAGAGAAGTTAAAATTCTTGCGCTCATCGGGACCCAATCTCAAATTCCTTGGTTCTCCAGCCCGTAGCCAGTTGCTATACCGACTGAGCTATCCTGGCTGTATACACAGGATTGGATTCAATTTTCAAATTATAACCCTGCAATATCGCCTGGGAGTTTTAACAACCCCTTCGTATGTGAAATGCTTTTGACTCTGGATGCCTCAGTAGGAAGGTACATGCCATGATTTTGACAAACTCTGGCAGCTGCTTGTACAGAATGAGCCAGCTCCACAGAGTTACTTGATCACTTCCGTAGCTAAGTATTCAAACCACGCTGTATCATCACCGTCGCCATCATTGTTGCTTGCAATTATTATTATTATTATTATTATTATTATTATTATTATTATTGTAATTAGAAATCCAG
>NW_019737414.1:18272-21902 GCF_002891405.2 Cryptotermes secundus
TTCACCGGGCTTGGCTGGAGGGCGCAGGTGCGAAATGTGGTAAGGGAGGAAATCACAACAGAAACCCACATCCTCACCCTATGCTACCCTATATTAGTATAAACACAATCAATATACAGTTATACACATTTTGGTACTATCACAATGAAAGAGCCGACTGGTGTCGGGTTACACATTACACTTGGCTACCTCTGTATCACTCAGTGGGATCACTCTTACGCCCTGTACACTTGTTCTAACGTTCCTAACTCAAGTCCCATTGGAGGGGTTACACTTTAATAATATTACAATTATTAAGCATGGCGATAAGAGTAGTTCCACTTACTTGTTGAGTCTGCAGACGGATGGCGTCGCCTGGTGTCTAATCGGTGCCCATTCTGACATGGCCTCCGGCCGCAATTGGCCAAAATTACTGTTAGAATATACCCCTTACTCATTGGGTCCCTGGGTTATATACCTCTATTTATGCTAACACATTATTTTCCCGGGGGCTGCAGTTCCGCCTCCAATGACGTCTTATCCCAAGGTGGGTGATCTCGTTGGCTGGGATCCTATGGGGACACACCCCTTTCTACTGCTAGACCCTTTCGCTAACACTTTTACCTGCAAACGTTCCCCCCATCTTGCTCAAGTGTAGCTTCTGCAAAGTTAGCATTTCGAGGTACCTTCAATGTCATTCTACTGACTGGGCATTCCCGCGTGGCAAGCCAATGTCCGTCTAAGTCCATACGCAGAAATTCCTTTAAGTTGTTTAACCCTTCTTACATCCGCTTTCGTACATCTTACAAATATTTCCCCAAGACTAAATCTATTACAACCAACATTTTCCCCTAAAATACGAAAAGTTAATACTCTGTTAACATATTACCGGGAGTTGGCCTTCACTCCACAACACTCCCTACTTTGGCATTGAAATCTCCTAACAAAATTTTCATACGATATTTCAGGATTTTATCAAATACATGTTCCAGTTCTTTGTAGAACCTGCCCTTAGTACGTGTATCATAAATTTTGTCCTCTGTTGGAGGATGAACATTCATAACAATGATATCACACCAGCGACCTCTTAGTATTATGTATGGCATCCTATCACTAACGAATTCTACCCTCTTAACTGTTGATAGATTCTCTTATGTACAAAAAAACATACCTAATTCACGATTTTCATTCCCCTTTTCCATAGAAAAATGTATAGTCTCCTGCTGGTGCGATGCCACCTCCATCCGATCTGACCTCCTGTACTCCCGCTAAATGTAACTTACATTTTGAGATTTCTTCTGCCACTGCCCTGAGCGAACCTGCCCTATACAAACTTCTAACATCCCATTACCCAAATCTCACGTCCATTTTCTTTCGCTTATGTCGTTTGTCCAAAGAATCCGCCCAGGTCCGAGGCTTTTTGTGATCTTTGGTAACAAGCCCAACACCCAACCCCCAAACTGGAGGAACACCCCTTTTCGGCTGTCTGCTACTGCTTTTTCAATATTGTCAAGTAACGTGGCAACGCGGCAAGTACAGTGCGTACAATCAAGTGCGCGCCGCGGCTGCAATTTGCCGTGAGTCATACCACCGCAGAACGGATGCAACTCCTCCCCGCGACTGCAGTGCTCCTACGCCGATGGTTGCATAATCGGAACCCGAGGTTGCATTAAACAGTCAGTCTTTGTCTTGCTGTGGAAGTGGAGTGGAATGTTTACAGCTGTCGACAGACGGTGGAAATGAAGTTCACTATTAAACAGCGTGTGTTTATTGTCGAAACTATTGCAAGGAAAAACATTTACAGAAAATTCGCACGTAGGTTTCGTCAGAAATATCCTGACTCGCCAGTTCCCACAAAGTCGTGTGTAAACAGGCTTCTGAAAAAGTGGCGGGCCACAGGTTCAGTGAGTGACAAGAAGAAGCAATCGAAGAGAACTGTGCTGACTGAAGAAAAGGTTAAGGATATTCAGGCAAGATTACAGATCAGTCCTCGAAAATCGTTAAGACGCTTAGCACAGGAAACTGGTGTTTCGCTAGGATCTGCTCGCACAGCCACAAAGTTAATCAAATTTCGCCCGTATAAAGTAACAGTTGTGCATGAGCTGAAAGAACCAGATCATGCAGCAAGAATTCGTTTTTGCAACTGGCTGCTGCAAAATGTACACGATGGAATAGTGGATCCTCAGCTTCTATTCATGACTGATGAAGCGTGGTTCCACGTTGGTGGCCACGTCAATGCACAAAACGTAAGAATATGGAGCAATGAAAATCCTCACGCTATACAGCAAGTGCCATTACATAGTGAAAAGGTGGGTGTGTGGTGTGCTGTAAGCCCGCGGCGAATCATTGGCCCCATATTTTTCCACGATACCGTGAACTCTAATCGGTACATTAATGACATACTGAATCCCTTCTTCGATCAGTTGAATGCCGAAGAAAGACAATACGGGTATTTTCAGCAGGACAATGCTACAGCACATACGGCTAATGCATCCATGGTCGCAATACAGGAAGTGTTTGAAGACAGAATTGTCAGTCGAGGACTGTGGCCTCCCAGATCCCCAGATCTCAGTATTTCTGATTATTATTTTTGGGGCAACCTGAAGCAAAAAGTCTACAAAAATAGTCTTCAAAATGAAATTACACGCGTAATTCATTCAATTACCGNCCCATCTGACCTCCTGTACTCCCGCTAAATGTAACTTACATTTTGAGATTTCTTCTGCCACTGCCCTGAGCGAACCTACCCTATACAAACTTCTAACATCCCATTACCCAAATCTCACGTCCATTTTCTTTCGCTTATGTCGTTTGTCCAAAGAATCCGCCCAGGTCCGAGGCTTTTTGTGATCTTTGGTAACAAGCCCAACACCCAACCCCCAAACTGGAGGAACACCCCTTTTCGGCTGTCTGCTACTGCTTTTTTCAATATTGTCAAGTAACGTGGCAACGCGGCAAGTAGTTAATGGGTTCGGGATTAGATGAAGCGCTTTATTGGATTTTCACGAGGCGGAACTGCAATTGTAACACCATCTTACTGTAACTACGAGCAATAACACCATCAATATTGTCAAGTAACGTGGCAACGCGGCAAGTAGTTAATGGGTTCGGGATTAGATGAAGCGATTTATTGGATTTTCACGAGGCGGAACTGCAATTGTAACACCATCTTACTGTAACTACGAGCAATAACACCACATAAACTAAAGACTTCACTTCTGACTTGCGACTCTGTCTTCTGTGTTCTGTCCTCTGTTGGTCAGTTCTCTCCCTAAGGTTCTCATCGAACTGTATGGAGATCACCTCCTTTAGCAGTAGATTTCTCGCGTCCCTAGCCGTTATAGAGCTTTTTACTGGTTTGTCGTCATGTGAACAGCCTTCACCTATCCGTTGTAACGGAAATATGTTTTCCGAGCCGTTGCCTAACTATACATGTTAATATATTCGCAGATGCCCTCCATATCTGGAGGCCGTCTCCTCCATCCGCAATCTGCGGGGCGCCATGCCGTGGTGACAAGGAACCCACCTAAGCTTGGACACACACTCTAACACATTACAATATTTTGCAAGTCATGTGAAATCTCTGAAGAGATATTCTGTAAGAGACAAAAATGGCATCTCTTTGGTTCTCTGAAAGGAAATACACTATAG
>NW_019737415.1:0-845 GCF_002891405.2 Cryptotermes secundus
GGAAAATTTTCACATATTTTGCGTAAATCACTATATTAACGAAAAGTTGTCAAAGGATTTCGGAAAAAAATTTCATAAAATGGGTTCATTTCGTTCAAAATTTATTTAAATATTTTAATTACCGTAGAATGTTGAAAATTTTATTAACATTCATTAAATAATATAGTTATTATCAGAAATTTCAAGGAATTCCTTATTAGCGTGAAACATTTTATAAATTGGTTGAAATTCTTTATTTTAGCTTGAAAAATTCAAAGAATTTTAGATTAAACATATAAATAGATTTCGCTGAATTCTTTCAAATTCAGTAAAATTTCCTTTAATTACCTTCGAATCGTTGAAAATATCTTTAAATATCCAGAAATATTTTGTAAATCATCAAAGAATCTGTTAGAAATCCTGAATTTAGAGTGTAATCTTTCACAAGATAATTGATATTGTCGTGTATCGCGGGGTATAACGCGACAAATAACTTCACGATGTATTTTATCTAGCGAATTTTATTTCACATTCGCTCATACAATCACCCAAATTACAGTTTTACGATTACTGCTATCTGCAGTATCACAATTAGTACACTCCCAATGCCAGAATACAACTGACTGGCTGACTCTACGTCTCGACTCGGCGACTGTTACAGTACAACTGACTAGTTGCTGGCTAACTCGGCGATAGCTCCAGGACTCGCTGACCGACCCAGCACAACTCGCTAGTACAACTCACTGTGAATAGCCTTCGCTGCGCCTCATGTAGCCTCGATCGGACCATACGGAAAACGGCCGCGTAATAGGCACCCTTTCTGCCTGGCGCTGTGTTGCGATGTAACGCTAGCGGAGGTAACCGCT